>NW_019729901.1:4633-6053 GCF_002891405.2 Cryptotermes secundus | reverse complement strand
TCATGTCATTGACGTCAGTAGCCTGTCCCCAACCTACCTGTTCTTCTTGTCTACCGCACTTCCTAGTGCTACTGACCTCAAGTTTCCTGGATTCACTGGCCGTCCCCCCCCCCTTAGCACACAACACCATATATGGTCTTAATCGCTCTCCACTGCTCCCATTGGTCCGTTCTCCCTAACCAACCCTCCTGCCTAATTTGTATATAAGCAGCGCCTTTCATATCCTATCACTACAGCTACTGCTCTCTGCATTCCAAGCCATTCAACTGCTCTGAAGATGGAGGCGCTACGTTCCTCCGAAACGTCGGCCAAAACGAAGAATACACGGTGCCTAAACCCAGAAGACGACTTTCTTCATAGTCATCGCCGTGAAAACCTCAAAACTTACACAGAAATCATCTTGTCTGAATAGCGAAAAGCGAAATAATGTAACAAATTTAAAAACTCTATATGTATACGTGCATATTTACGTATGTCTCACTGTAATAAGGAAGCGAAATCTGGAGCCATGTTTTAGGAAGAAACAGATACACGTACCTTACCACAGAATTCGCATTCTCGATCAGTGCCCTCGGGTTTATCACTCGTGGCTTCTGGGTTGCGCGACAGGGAGACTGGGATGAGTAATGGAGGCAGGGAAATGGGATCTGCATCATGCTTATCTGAAGAAAGGACTCGAGGAGAAAAGAGTCACTCACTGCTACAGATTGACCCGCTGAGATCTGATTTGGTAATGCACTCGTTCCTTTAATACCGCTCTCTGTTACATGAGTCGATCAATCCATGATGCATTCAGCTGAAACCGGGCATGTGTAATCGGAAGCAGCAGGGCCGGGTTACATGGGTGGACTGTACATTAGTGTAACGACGCTTCCTCTCACTTTACCCG
Organism: Cryptotermes secundus; assembly: GCF_002891405.2. NCBI lineage: Eukaryota > Metazoa > Arthropoda > Insecta > Blattodea > Kalotermitidae > Cryptotermes > Cryptotermes secundus. Next base: position 5,164 of record NW_019729901.1, on the reverse strand, counting down.
TCAGTAATAACCGCTTCACAGTCTGATATTGTAGAGAGGCACCTCACGGAACGAAACGCTGATAATTCCAGCACTGTTTAAACAGTTCCAAAGAAAATGTTTTTTGTTATTACGCTCACCGATGGGGCCGTACAGATTTTTTCAGGTCGTCTGCAATTAGATGAATTAAAAATGCTCCCTTTGCTTAATCAGTAATCCTTTGGGAGGGGGGGGGAGTTTCAAACATTCTTAACCACGCACTAAATCGACGTTACAAGCCGCATATTAGAGCCCACTCCAGAACGCAAGCCTTCGCGGCCATGTTGTCATATCGCGATATTTATCCACCATCAACACTCCGCGTGCTGAATCCGTTAGCTTGCTGGAGTTGCTTGACAGTTTGAGAATTCACTTACTTTCTTACTTACTCATGGAGCTGAGCCCTTTTGGAGGAGCCGCCAATTCTGCATCTACTCAAGAATTTCCCAGCATTTTATGGAACCCGAAGGTTCATTACCGTGTTCACAAGAGCCCTCCACTGGTCCCTATCCT
>NW_019729901.1:0-1188 GCF_002891405.2 Cryptotermes secundus | reverse complement strand
GAACGAGTTGGGGCCAATCTTAGGTACACCTTTCCCCGTCTCTATTCTGGTCTAATTGTTTTAAAATTTTAAACTGTCTTCTTTCGCTGTAAATGTCCTTTGGAATCCCGAAATTATTGGGCTCACATGTTTTGTGACATGCCCACTTCTTTGAGTCTTCCAGCCCTCACTTTCAGTAACGGATAACTGGCCTGAACGCATTTGCATAGGCAACCGCACTCTGTAAATGCTTATACCGCATATAAATTGGAAGACTTGAAGGTGAATTCCCTCAAACTTGTTTGAAACTCTTAACAGTTATAGCGGTTCATATGCTTTCATGAAACTATAGAACATTACAAGCTCTCTGAACACATGTCCCAATTACTATCACGTTCTGTGTATAATTTCCACTAGTACAGAATGTCAGTGCATTACACTTGAGACGCAGCAGCACATGTAGTTATAGGAGTGCTACGTGTTATGGACACCTGCATAGTTCCCGAACAACTAATACCGCTTAAGATTATAAACTCTGCTTCAAACGGTTAACATCTGTATAGTTCGCATGCCTGCCATGTTGGTACTAGCGATGACATATTGTCTCTGGCAGCATGATGCTATTTCCTTGCAACGGCCATTATTGTAAGTTCCCGCCAGAACGCGATAACTACTTACGAAGTATACAAAAGGGTCTGCTTACTGTTTCTAATAGACGATTATGGGGAAGGAATAAAATAGAGCCCCAGAACACAGAAATATTGTGCTGAAACTTCTCTGTATATTCCCTCGTATCTTTCGCAGCCCACAAAATATGGAACAGGCGCTGTAGTAGCCATCTGTAGAGGACAACGGCTGCCAACTACTGAGCTTGCGCAGGCTGCATATTATGGATACCAGAAGCAGCCAACATGTGATTTTAACAAAGTACGTCGGTTTGGGGCAGGTTTCCTTATTATCTTCTGGGACGTATCGGAGTGTAGTATGGTAGATTTTCATTGACGTTTCGGAGAACAATACCACCTCCGTCTTGGGTGTCGAAGAGAAAGCCAATAAAACAGCCAGCAAGAAGCAGGAGGCAAGGAATATTAAATTCTATCGCACAACAGGGCGCTGCATCACAGGAGATGTACTCTAAACGCAGTGATCTGTTGCGCCTGTTATGCCTGTTATGGAAACCATCCCTCCCCGAACATACCTCAGGATCGA
>NW_019729900.1:1309319-1368512 GCF_002891405.2 Cryptotermes secundus | reverse complement strand
GTGTGTATTGTCAGTGAAAAGCGTTCTAATATGTCTTTGATATTATACACTTGGCAATTCCACGTTAATGTTACGTTAGTCTGTACTTAACTATGTATTTCACTAAAAAATGCAACATTTTAACTCGGTTTTTGGTAGATTTTTACGTGACTAACATAAGGCTACTGTGGAAGTGCCCATTTCGGTTACAACGACATTCGTTTATAATGACACTATTTTTAGGTCCCTTTGATGACGTTATAACCAAGTTCTACTGTATATATATTGTTTGCTCTGACTTTTGTCTAATGGGGCTGTGTAAATTAATCGATAAGATGAGCATGTATGCTTCACAGATTCAAGGAATAAGTGTACATGAGCATATATAGCACTCGTTACAGTCATAATGCACTAAAGCACGAAAAACTGGTTACAGTATACAGAGTGTTCCGTTTATGAAGATGCGAACGTGCATGGGACGCGACGCATTCACCGCAACACGGAGGAGTTATTAACGAAATCCCTGAAGCACAAAGTGTAGTTAGAGGCTAGTAAACTTTTGGCTCGAGCACTAACCTCCCAGTTGGTTTTTATTTTAAGCTTGTTATTAACGACGCTGTCGGTATCGAGACTGTATCGTCGACGATACGATGAATGACGAAACACAGAGCAGTTAATGGAATACGGATTGGAACAGTAAACCAAGACTACGTGCCCCAGTGTCATTCTGTCCGCCATAAATCCCACATGACCTGATGTGGGACAGACCCCGGGCCGCCATGTTGGGAGACCAGCAACTAACTGCCAGAGCTATGGCACGGCTGATACCATAAATCTACCTTAGTGTGGGAAATAGCAAATACAGGCCAGAGCTATGGTCACATAAACATGCGCAGAATGAAATAAGAGGAAAGATTAAAAATATACATTTTGTATGATTTGACATTTGAGATTCTCATTGCGACCCCTATGAAGAGCACGGCCTTCTGGGTTGTAATGCCGTGTAGTTCCGAGTCCGACGTTTCAGAGGAACATATCGCCTCAATCTTCAGGATCTAGGAGTAAGCCAAGTAAAAATCTGGCAGAAGTAGGCAATGTTCTCTCTCTTTCAACGAACATCTCTGGTGGTCTAATCTAGCGCAGCCTACAGGCAGTATATTAAAAAAAGTCATCAGCCGTAATTTCTCGTAATGCTTGTTTGAGGTTCACGTTCCACTTTCTATCAGTGCGAGCCGATCGCAGTCTAAAGTATGAAATGTATTCGCCCCCTTGAACACTGGGATCGTGGGTTCGAATCCAACTCCAAGCATGGATGTTTGTGTGCGTTTATTCTGTTTGTGTTGTTCTGTGTAGGTAGAGGCCTTGCTATGGGCTGATCCCCCGTACAAGGAGCCCGACCGACTTCCTAAAATTAAGAAACTGATGTGAAACAAAGCGTTTCACGGATGCTCTATGCTCTAATTGAGAGCAACAGAGATAGATAGATAGATAGATAGATAGATAGATAGATAGATAGATAGATAGATAGATAGATAGATGTGAAATTGTGTAAGCTTAATTTTATACTAAGTGACCTCTGCATGCCAGAATTTGAAATTATGACGAAACTGTTCAATTTCACCATTTCTTAAACGTAACAGTTTCCAATAACGATAAATAGCTACTCAAGTAATATAGTGTCAAATTTGTTTTCTCAAACACAAATGTACACGTAAATATCTTCATAAACCTACGATTCTCAAACTGTTCTTGAAAATCAACGTATCGCATCCAGTTTCGAATTAGGCCTCACATATCAGGATACAACAAGAAGTGCTCCTGTTGAACATAGCAGTTCTATTTGCAATTATCAATTACACTTTCTCATATAAGCAGTACACATGAAACAGCGCTGTGACAATGAATACAAAGGATTTACATATTTCCAGCCTCTCTCATTATAAAAAAAATTCTGGGATGTCTATGTGTGCGTCCCTGTAGCACCCGAATGGGGCGACGGAACTTATTCATTTTTGGTATTTGTGAGGTTCCCCATCCTAGGTCTGTGCTCGGTGAATGTGAATATTCTAACTTCAAAAACAGGGGCATCCAAATGTGGCTGAAAACACAAAATGTCGATTTTCTCGAAAATGGTCAATACAATTTTAATAAAATTTCAATAACTTATGGAGACCAACTTCCTAAACAAAACCTCATTGATGTTATCTTCAGGAAAAGAAAAACACGGTACACACACTAGGAGCGGACTGTCTCTGTCACACCGATTTCACTGTTGTACGGTATCAAGAAACCAACAATGGTCCACTATGCAACAATTGATTTATTTTCCAAGGTAACGCAGTCAGTTAATCACACATGATAAAGCATGTGCAGTGTCTTGGAACTGATATGCAGTCCGTTTCCCTTATTTAGAAAAATAAAAGTAGGTATATGCTGTGTGTGTGTCTATGAATCCCTCACTATTAATTTTCAAACGCCTGAAGTAATTTTTATGAACGTATTATAAGTATCATGGCACCTAAGCCCATCTCATCTCGCGTTCTTCATAAATCCCTCCCATAAATCTGTGTGTCTGTGTATCCCTCCTACCGTTGCCAGGCAACGGCTCGGTATAAACGTTACTTCGGCAAAGAAGACTCGTTGGATGCGACTCTTTATATGGAATCCATGACGTATATAGGGAAGCAGACGGTTAATTCTTCCCAGGACTTTGAATTTTTGTGGGTCTTACTTTGCGTTGCTCACGTTAGCTCTTGTATATTTCATAACGTTTACAAGTAAACTAACTTCATGGAGCCCTTTTCCAGAAGCAGGAATTTGTGCAGCTACTCAAGAATTTCCCCAACATTTTATGGAACCCGAAGGTTCATTAACATGTTCACAGGAGCCTTCACTGGTCCCTATCCTGAGCCAGATCAATCCAGTCCATACCACCCCATCATTCTTCTCTAAGATACATTTTAATATTATTCACCCATCTATGTCTTGGTCTTACTAGTAGTGTCTTTCCTTCTGACATTCCCTCCAATATCCTATGCGCATTCCTCTTCTCCTCATTCGTGTTACATGTCCTGCCCACCTCTTCCTCCTTGACTTGATCATTCTAACTGTACATGGAGAAGAGTACAAGTTATGAAGCTCCTCATTTTGCAGTTTTCTCCAACCTCACGTCACTTCATCTCTCTTCTGTCCAATTATTCTCCTCAGCACCATGTTCTCAAACACCTTCAATCTCTGTTCCTCCCTTAATGCCAGAGACCAAATTTCACACCAATACAGAACTACAGACAAAATTATAGTTTTGTGTATTCTAATACTTATGTTTCTAGACATCAGACGCATAAGCATAAAACAGAAAAAAAAAATCGATCGTGTAAGCGACATTGTATTATCATGCGTAGAGATCTCTGCTTTTTTTTTTTTTATAAATTACGGATTTGATGAGAAAAGTTCTGCGCGTATAAGTACAGGAATATAGTACATGGTGACTAAGGTTAACTCTTTCTAAGGGATACATCAAATTAGGTGTCTCCCATCTCCTCACCTGAAGACGGAAACAGACCCAGTTTCCGAAACGCTGTGTTCTCTAAAATACCGGACGATGGAAAGTGCCCCCAAACCGACTAATTCTGAGGGAAATATACTAACGAGCATAAATGCCGAATTCGAATTGTGTTTAAAGTTCTTTTTAATTCCGTGTAAAGCTGTGAATTCAAAACATTAATATACCACAAAACGAAATGGATGTGCTGTCACGTGATCTGCTTGAAGCATTGCATAATAGCATTATGAAACTGCACTCGGATGTCACACAAAGAGTTATCGATATGTTACTAACGACTGCAGACAAATGTAACCACAGAGTCACAGTGAGTGCCAGTAGAAATCTGACAGGCACGATTCTGTGTGCAATGATCATGAACACTGGCACCGGACAATCAACTAAAGTTATCAGAATTGAAGTTCGATTTATGAATTTTACAACAGCGAAAATTACAACTAAAATAACATTTTAGGTATAGGAAATACAAGGAAGCGGCCCATATGGCATGCTCGGCCAACCCAATTAGCCAACCCAGTTTGGACTTTTCTCCCATTTGGATCCCCATTATCAGCAATGAAGTCACCAATTCACATAGAAGATCTGTATGACGAGATATATGCTTTTATTCATTTCTATTAAGTTCTAAATTAGATAGACGCGATTTACTCCATTGTTGACGCTAGTTAGACACTATTAGTTTTTGATACTAGTTCTTCTTCCTATTCCATGCCGTGGGGTCATGGACCTGGTTATGAGTTTGGTTTCGTGGCATAAATTTATACAGATCTAGCTATCCTGGTTCCACGCTTTTATGTGTTTGCAACAATTTGTTATAAAAAATTTTCTTATTAGCTCTCATGGACTTAGCCTGGCCTCAGGTGTTTATAATCTTCATGTTTTGTGACACTGGTTTGTCCAGTGATTGAGGCTAGCCCCTTGTAACGGACCCAACAGAATAGGTGTTTCCCCTTTTCCTTCACCTGAGGACGGAAACAGATCCGGTTTCCGAAACGTCGTGTTTTTGTTATCTTAAAAACCAGGACGATGGATAAGTCCAGAAACCCAATATATCAGTGTAAAATAACATTAGTCAACATTTTTTTCCCCTTGGCACTACAGCCCCAGTGGGCCTAGGCCTACCTCCATGAACTTCTCCGTTCACTTCGGTTTTTCTAGATCTTACACACATTCAGTAGGACTCCTTGGGCGAGTGTTCAGATCGTCGCAAGGCCTCTACCTGTACACACAAACTAAACATCCATACCCTGAGTGGGATTCGAACCCACAATCCCGGTTTCCAAGCGAGCGAAGACAGTACATGCGTTAGACCGCTCGGCTACCGTGACCGGCCGTTAGTCAACATTATAGCGAAATAAAAGGGAAGTATGAAGAAAGCAGTCTTCTGGGATGTGGCACTGTGTAAATGTGGTGTTAACCGACAAGCAGACTTCTTGTACCGGTTCTCACGGTCTCTTCGCTTGAGGATTATTTGTTTTTCCTTCTACCCTGAAGATGGAGGCGATCCGTTCCTCCGAAACGTCTGTTAACACCACATCTACACGGTGCCACATCCCAGAAGACTGCTTTCTTCATAGTCACCGCCGTGAAAACCTCAAATCTTACAAAATAGAAATACTTTATTAAAATTAATTCCCTCCAGGAAAAGGCCGGAGTAATATTTCACAGTTGAGTAAGTACTTTAAAAGACACGTACATTTAGGAAGGAAGAAGAATCAACGTTTTTCTGCTCAGACAAAACTTGAGACAGTCTCTGTAAACCTGCATGATTACGTTCAGAATCAAGTACAATTTCTGAGTCTTCTATCCATGAATAAATGAACCTACAGCGATTTTTGTTATTTATTTCCATCAGCGCTATTTGTATCAATAGGCTTTCCATTTATTTGTGCTCTAAGTTTGTTTGTTTTTTTTTGCCTTTCGGAGCCTTCTTTTGCTTTACTAATCCGGAGTATCGTTTAATCGGGACGACCTCCCCTCAAATTAATATGGATTAGCTAGGGGGTTATTGTATAATATAATATTTTTCACTCAAAACATAGTTAAAAGATCAAGGGAAAATATAAATGATTATAAAATATTCGATTAAATATTCACTAGCAGCAACACGTGTACACAGAAGACTTGTGGTTATCACAGCGGTGACTACGAGGAGTGCTTCCTCTTGGGACGTGACGTAGTGTGTAAGCTCACCGATATTTCGGAGGAATTTACTGCCTCCATCATCAGTGTAGAACGGTAAGCCAAGCAACTGCAAGATGATGGGAAACGATAAATTCCTCCTAAACGTCGGTGAACGTCTGCCGGATCACACGGCGTCACATTCCAGAAGAGAGTGCCTCTTCAAGAGATGAAGTGTTAGTAAGAACTGATTATGTGAGACAAACGCAGGAATAAAACTATTCGCGCAACAGTGTCAAATATTTTGCTCACCGGATGCTGTGAGGTAATATAAGTTGACTCAGTCACTCATGGAGCTGAGCCCTTCTTGAGAAACCAACAATTGTGTAGCTACTCAAGAACTTCCCAGCATTATATGGTACCTGAAGGTTCATTACCGTGTTCATAACAGCCCTCCACTGGTCCCAATCCTGAGCCAGATCAAACCAATCCATCCCATACCATCCTATGTCTCCAAGATCCATTTTAATATTGTCCACCCACCTACCCCTTGGTCTTCCCAGTGGTCTCTTTCCTCCTGGCTTTCCCACCAATATCCTATATGCATTCCTCCTCTCCCCCATTCCTCTCCTGGCCACCTCATCCTCCTTGACTTGATCATTCTAATTATACACGTACTTGGAGAAGAGTACAAGTTATGAAGCTCCTCATTGTGCAGTTTTCTCCAACTTCCTGTCACTTCATCTCTCTTCGGTCCAAATATTCTCCTCAACACCCTGTTCTCAAACACCCTCAGTCTATGTTTCTCCCTTAATGTCAGAGACCAAGTTTCACACCCATACAGAACCACGGGCAAAATTATAGTTTTGTATATTCAATTTTTATGTTTTTGGACAGCAGACGAGAAGACAAAAGGCTCTAGACTGAATGGTAGCAAGCATTACCCGAGTTCGACCTCCTCTTAATTTCCTTCTGAATTATGTTTTGATTTGTTATCGTCGTTCCCAAATACCTGAACTGTGCCACATTTTCAAAACATCTGTTACCTATAAGTTGCCTAAGAATGCAAAAGATATATAACTATTTATTTCCTGAAAACGAAAATATGTATTAATAAATTACGTACACTTGCTATCCCAATAACTGAATCAGTAAACTTCACGAAATCCTAAGTTTATAATAAAACCAGGTTTCGCTTTGAAAAGGCTGCGTTTTGAAGAGCAGCAACCGCGGATCTTAAGAGACAATTAGGCGTTTAGTCACAACAAGAGGCAGAAATATAAAACTCTTCGAATAATGACGACAGGGAGACAGAAGAGAAATTAGAGGGAGCGGGCCAGAAAAGCTAAATTTTACGAGCAGAAACACAAATTTCCCGTTTTGAACGTTCCCAATTATTTTGGAGGGTAAGTAAATTTGACTTATATTTTGGGTAAGAGGAAAAGCAGAAAGTTAATCAGGGTCTTCCCTGTGTTTGATCAGAATTTTTATAATAACATTGGAAGGGCTACAAGTTCAGCATCAGGCACAACATGGAAATTTTGGTGCCAGTTCAGCACTTTCTGCAGGACCGAGGAAACCCCACGGAAAACGTAGATCATGGTAGCTGGTTGCAGAACTTCCAGGCTGCAAATTCTATTCTAGCTGTTGCTTTATTCTGAAATATCTACGGATTGTCTTTACAGGACTTCACGTCACGTGTACACTGAAGGTGAGTGACGAATAATATTAAGTGACACGCGGAAAGGAGACATTATATAATTAATTTATTTTTATCATGCGCATTTGTGACATTTTAAAATAATTTTGAAGGACAATAACTTCGAACCCTGAACTCTATTTAGGTAATAATTGTAAATTCAGTTCCTATCTCACAGAAAATTCATTTCGCTTCCATTAAGAAGACCACACGTTTAATGCTGCTTAAGGAAATAAACGTTATTTTTCAGACAACCATATGGAACCCTCCACTTCGCGAATAAAGCATAGAGCAGATAGTGTCTGTAGGTTTAAATCTATAGAAAGGAAAATCTACATAGATTCGGTGCAACCTGATACAACACCTCAAGTCAGATCTGAGAAGATAAATACTTTGTAACTGTATTCGCGAGGTGCTGCTTCGAATCTTGGCTAGGACAATGCCTATACTGGCTGAGGTTTTCTCAGCTCCTCTATGCAAATTCTGAGATGATACCTGGAGCAGGCCACGACGAATTCCTGCCAAATATTCATGCAATTTGTCCTTCATAGTCTTTGGAAGTTGTATGGTCAAAATACTGACCGCTGAAAATTTTACAAGATATGAATATCACCAAATCAGGGAATGTGAGAGAGGTGGGGCATATAGCACGCAAGAGACATATGAGAAATATATAAAATAAAAAAGGCGAGTCAAAATATTTAAGCAAAGAGACGTCATGGTGCGGACCGCATTCAATTGTCTCCAGATAGGGTTAAAGGGTGACCGTTTATGAAGACAGGAATGAGGCTCTGAATTCCACAAAACCTGAAACATTTCTTGGCCAGCTGAACGACTGTTAGCTTTTCAGAAAGGTCCTTTCATTGAATTAGGAGTTATAACATAAGCCGAGGATATGCCTTCTCGTCAGATGAAACGTTTCATTCCGTAATCGGTTCTACTGCGGCTTTTTAGGCCAGCTCTTACCTGAAAGATGTAATAAAGAGGATTCCACAGTGCAACATGGCGAATGCGCGAAATATTTTGATTTTGATCTCTGAAATTTTTATAATGACTACAGAGACATCTATTGGTAGTAACAGATGCTATAATAAAGCATATTACCTACTCCCTATAACCCCAAAATTTAACATGCTAAAAGACAATGCATGCAAAATTACTTTTAATCCTTAGAAACTTTAATTTCTCGTACACAATATTGTCACGTGTATGGGGGTACAAGTGACGACAACTGGATTTATTAGCACTTCAGTTATACGTTCTCTTATTTACAATTAATACGGCGTTATCGTTAATGTAAACAATTTACAGTTCACCGTTACACACGCACTAGGATTCTCCGTCCTCACTAGTCGTCTCCTGGCAACGGATCTCAACATAGAAACTAGCACTTCAAACCACTATGAAGTCTTCTTGCCATTTCCCGTTCAGTCACCTTGGAACCTCGGAACTCAACTAGAACTCTCCTGGACTCTACACTAATCTGAGCTACAACAGGTCTTCGTTATATAGGCTCCGAACGGACAACACAAAAAACGCAGTTCTATTACCGCGTAGCGCAAACCACACAGAAAACAAGTCATGTGATAGCTATCTGGCCAGTCACTTGGCGTGCTGACTGTTATCTATCAACGAGCTATAAATATTCGTCCTATTGTTGTGTGCGGGCATCGTGGGGTGTATATCGAGCCGTTGCCTGACAATGCGTTGATATGTCACAATATATAAGAATCCAGTCCGTACCTCACAGGAAACACATTACGTCACCGCTACAGAGCCCAACCGGTTAATCCTGTTTAGGGAAACAGTCGCTGTTTGTTGTGAGAACCATACGGAACACACAGATACACTGCATGGGCACAATGCAGAGTTTTCGTATGTTAAAGCAGGTGGTACATATATTTACCTGTGGGTTTTAAAGGGTTTAAATTTTTTTTTTAATTCGCTTAGTGGGGGTGGAGTCCGACTGGGTCAACTCGGCACAGCGGCCACTAATTGGCCTATTGTAGCCTGCCCCGGGTGATTATGATAATGGAGAATTTGAAGTGTAGTCCTCGGTACAGCTATAACTCGTTTAAAATGACGGCACATAACGCTGACTCGTTATAGTGCTCCTTATCCTGGGAAGTATTTTTGTAAATCTGTTGACAATTTTCGAGAATAAAACCAATGATACCACGGTTATCGTAACTGGACATGACCCACCTTTGAACCCAGCGCTAAGGTGTTTACATTATATCCTACTGGGGGAAAAAAAGAATTCTTAGGAAGGAGAAACTTGAGGCGTGGCAGTCAACCCTTGATGCCTTCTTCAAGGCGAAAATTGGCAAATGCTTGAAGAACATCCTGGTTCATTCCAGTATTTAAAATCAGTATTTATTAAGTGTAAGCATTTTGAAAGGAATTTTAAATAATTTAGTAATTTTAAACATATCTGACCATTTTATTTATTATATGCAATAAATTGTGAAAATAGTAATGAATTTCCAAAATTACTGGGCTGATTCAGCTAGGGCTCTCTTTTCCAGGAATGTGTTCCCAAGCTTTAGCCTTCCGTATTTGAGGACTGGCAGCACTTCTAAAATATAAATTCTATTGAATTACATGCAAAGGGCTAAAACATTTCATTTTATTTAAAATTTACTTGCTCGCTGTTGATTCTTCCCTTATGGAATTTATTATATGCTGTAGAGTTTATCGTCCACTGCAGAACTTATTATCCACTGCAGAATGCATTATCTACTGCAGAATTTAATATTCACTGCAGAATTTATTCTATACTGCAGAGTTTATTATCTACCGCAGATCCCTTCTTTTTTGCATTCCAAAAATTTAGCATGAGTTTCTCTCAGCGCCCATCTCTTCCTCCGTGGACCCACATCTCTTTTGTCGTCAACTTTGTTAAGTCACAGCTTGTTAAGCAGTGGATTGGCGTAATAATACTTCAAGTAGGCCATGACCGCTTCCTTCCAAATCCGTTTCATACTTATCACTTATCAATCATCTCACAGTGAAGCTTCATACAGCTGGAGCTGCTATGTCGTTCTGTTTGCTCCTCATCCTTAAGACGGAGGCAGTAAATGTCTCCGAAAATTTCTTTAAAATTCTATCAGACTGACGGCGCCATACACCACAAGAAAGTATTCTTCGTTTCAATAATGTCCTATTACCTATGACTAGGGATTTTAATGGTCATTCAGGATTTTTTTTCCTTGGCACTACAGCCCCAGTGGACCTAGACCCACCTCCATGAACTTCTCCGTTCACTTCGGTTTTTCTAGATCTTGGAAATACGGTAAGACTCCTTGGGCGGATGATCAGCTCGTCGCAAGGCCTCTGCCTGTACACAAACACAGAAAAACGCAGACACACAAACTAAACATCTATGCCCTGAGTGGGATTCGAACCCACGATCCCGGTTTATAAGTGAGCGTAGACAGTACATATCGGTCATTCAGCATTGCTTACCAAAATTTCTCGATTTGGCCCAACTCAGTAGGTCGCACCGGAAGAATCCAGTCTCTGAAACGTTTTGCTTTAAATAGAAATAGGACAACTGATAATGTCCAGAAACAAAATAACTAAATGTAACTGGATAACGAGCCGAAAGACGCGAATGGTTAATCCGTACACCACTCCCCTCACACCGCGTGCCATGGAAACACAGTGGAGCGCCTGGTGCACTGTTGCGTTGTCTATCATCATTAATGTCATCATGCAAATAAAATCAATTCCCTAATGAAACGAATTTCTGTGACTGACAGTACCCCACGAACAGGGTGATGAGGTACGGCGGCAGGGGTAGGGGTTGATATTGCTGCAGGCATGGGCGGGAAAAGTGAAGTTAGCAATTCATACCGACAGAGGGCCCTGCACTGCCCACGTGGAAACCCCGTAACGCTCAACTCAATCACGGTCATCGCGGTGGTCTGAAACGCGGTGGCACCCATAAACGCAGAATTTGACTTGGTCACGCCCAAGCAACGCAAATATCCGTGTCCCTACTTCAACGGAAAGAAAAATTCCTTTCTTATGCATTTACGACCATAAGCGCTGTATTGGAAATACATGGAACACCCAGACTGTCATGAAGCTGTACTGTGCTACTACCTAATGATACACATAGAAAACTTATTACATCTATTAAAGCTGTTTTACTCTCATTTCTGACGTATTTACTGGCTCTCCCTCGTAAATATCAGAAATGGTTACTGCAGCATCGCTATAAAGTTGAAAGACGTCTTCGTTAGTTAAGTGTGGGTCGTGTGAGGATCGTGAAGCAAGGAAACCTGAAAGCAAACTGGGCAGCAAAAGTTTCTAACCGCTTCCTCGCAGATGCAACTAACTACATGGAACAGAGTCAACTTTAGGAGATGGTAGTCGCTTAGATAATCAAGAAATTACTCATCTCCTCTTGAAGGTTTATTACTCTTGTTGAAAAGACCCTTCTACCGACGCTATAGAGACTCGATACTGAACACGTTGATAAATAGAGACTAACCCTTATCCCCAGCCAGGGGCACCCAGTACATATCCCGTTTCTTTGAGACACAGTTTAAGTATTACCTGCAATTCATACGTAAGCGATCGTGCTGATGTAGAGACAAGCTCTTGTTTAGTGTTCAGTAGCCCAGTTAAACTCTCAGAAGAAACATGCGCAAAACTCACTGAAATCCTTTCCCGATATTTCTCAGTCCCTCCACGCAAATTGCGGGATAGCACTATGTTCAGGCCAGGACCGTTTCCTTACCAATCCTTTCTAATTCGTCATTCACACTATTAATCGGGGCAATATAGTCCATTTATCAGTGTTTCTCGCTACAGGTCCAGAGGCCCCGGGTTCCATTCCCGGCGCTATCAGATTTTCTGAGAAGTAGTGGGTCTGGAACGGCGACCACTCAGCCTCGTAAGGATAATTGATGAGCTAGCGGTTCCGGTCTAAAAAACCGAAATCAACCGCCGTGGGGATTCGTTACGCTGACCACGCGACACCCTCTATCCGCTAAAGTTGGCACTAACTTCGCCGACAAGCGGCGGTAGCTCAGTCGGTATAGTCGCTTGCGGACTAAAGTCACGGAGTTTTTTTATATATAATCTATTTAACTGAAAGCGCCGATATGTAAATTAACGAAAGAAATGCATGCAAAGCTCTTGAAAAAGGGATTTTCCCTTCTGGTATTCCCACTGACATTTTGTATGTACTTCTTACACGCACCTGCAAGCCCTGACATATGCCACTTTTGCTCCCAGTATCTAGCGAATCATTTCAGATAGTAAAAAAAAATTAAGAGGAATCGCATAATATTTACCGAGGGAATATGAAGAGAGATGGGTGGACGGACGGGTAAATGTAGGGTGGTATCTCTAAGGGATGGTGGAAATAAAATGGAAGGGATGTCAAGATAAAGACAAGGGTGAGATAATGGTTTCTCTCTCCATCTACACATAAAAGACAAGTAGAAATAAAGCAAGCAATGGGGAAAAAGAAGCCATGAGTATTCTCTGCCATTGGGCTGGGTCCTGGTCTCCCACGCAGAAGCGGCAAGTGCAGAAGGCAAAAAGCAGCAGCATCCGTCCTTACGCACCCACCCACCTAACGAACTAACCAACCAACCAGCAAACCAAGTACCTAACTAACTAACGAACCAAACAACTAGGTAGCTGCCTAACGAACTAACCCATTAATTCCATGGAAAAGAACCATTCTTGAGAAGCTAACTGAGGTACTCATGAGATTTCAGACATTTTATGGAAAGAAAATGTTCATTACCTTGTTCACAAGAGTTCACCACTGTCCCTTATCCTGAGCCAGATGAATCCAGTCCACAGCACACCATCGTATTTCTCTAAGATCCATCCAAATATTATACTTGTATTAACGCCTAGGATTTCCCAATGCTCTCTCCCCATAACAAGGCTGAGGCAATGCAACCCGCTTCGATCATCTGAGTCTCCTGACTTCATTACATAATATCAGCATTTAGCCAAGCATTTAGCCAAGAATACGAAGTATGAGGTTCCTCATGATGCAATTTTCTTCATCCCCCTGTTACTTCCCCCTCTTGGGTACAAATATTTTCCTCATCACCCTGTTTTGAAGCATCCTTAATCTGTACCCCCCCCCCACCCTCCTAATTCGTGGGTTCAAATATTTCATATTTACATTTTCTCATAACGGACGAGAAGGCGAAACATTCTGAGCTGAATGGAAGCAAGCATTATCCGAATTTACTCTAATCTTCAATTCTTTATTGACGTAACGTGTGTGTGTGTGTGTGTGTCTGAGTAGAGAGAGAGAAGGGGGGCACACGGTAGCGTAGTTAGTTAAGGCACTATTCTACAAGGCAGAAGTTAACGGATTCAATTCCCGATGAGTTCATCGGATTTTTCAATTGACCTAATCCTTCCAGCCGCACTGTGGCCCTGGGATCGACTCAGCCTCTAACACAAATGAGTCCCAGGAATCTTCCTGAAGGTAAAAGGTTGGCCGGCGCGTAAGGCTGACAGCCTCATCGCCATCTATGAGCCGACTGTCTAGAAAATGTGAGAGCCTCGACGTCTCACAACCCTACAGGCCTCCACGGCCCGTTACAGGGATACAGGGATCGATTGCAAAGCTTCTCTTTAACACGGCACACCCGCTGAAAATTTTCCTGCGTGACTGAAACATGTCGGGGTTTTAGCAGCATCTGATGAAGATACAAGAAACCAACTGGATACACGTGCTTAGCGGCAATGTGCATCTTGTTTTAACTTGCATTTATTCCGCAGTAAGGGCTGATGCGTGCCTGAGGGCTTTGCTGTTGTGTACACATCACGCTGATGTGAACATCCGGATATACCCATACATACTGACAGGAGATACCTTTCAATATTCAATTGTATAAACTTGCAGGAAGGATCGGAAGTGGACTATTAATTAAAGCAAATAACAGTGTTTAATAAATTAATCTCCATTGCACTCTAGTGGCCGAAACTTGCCGTGAAACTGATTTCGTCTGCAGACTGGATGACAGTGTACGTACGTGCGTCTATTTACAGACATTGTAGCTCGGTTCTCATTGCTGTTCAGGAGTGAGCAATCCCTCGTAGTACTGATGAGGTCCCGTGTTCAGACCTGAGCAGGGGCCTGTCTGCTGCGCCTGACGAATACGCATCTGGGAGGGTGTCCACGCAGCAGACAGCTCGGACAGTATACGCCCAATAGTTGAACTCCCATGTGGGTTACTTGATGTTGCTATAAACAGCCAGGCCGATCCCAGTGGCCGCGCGGACTAAGGCACGAACTGAACCGTCTTCACCCGCTCAAACACTGGGATCGTGGGTTCGAACCCCACTCAAGGCATGGATGTGCTCCTATTCTGTGTCTAGGCAGCGGCCTTGCGACTGGCTGATCCCCGTCCAAGGAGTCCTATGACTGAGTATAGATTAAGAAACTGTAAAAGCGGCTAAGATCCACAAGGGCTATAGAATCACAGATATATACGATATATAGACAAGCAGCCAGACTATGTAGCACTGAATGAAACTGGATTACGAATTGGAAAGAATTTGCAGGAAAGCGATCCTGGTCTAATAGCGGTATTATCTCGGCATTTGGCTTGAGGGACTAAGGAAAATCATGAAAATCCTTCTGAATTATCACGACAAAGTCAAGTAGGTTCTAAAGGGTTCCGACGATGGTGTATAACACTCAGAATTACTGGAATCTTTGACGATGGACAAAATTAAATAACCCAGCGATTCTGAACGACAAATTCAAATTAATTCTTATTTATTTTCCTGTTAACTCAACAGCCCAAGGCCCAATGATGATAATACAAAAGTAGTAATAACAAAATTCGAAGTTTTAATTTAGGTAATTATAATAATGATAACAATGAACGAGGCGATAAATCAAAATTTACGTAATTATAAGGATATTATTTACGTGTGTATTATAATTCTTAATGTGGACGTAATGTTACCGATTTATACCATCTACTGAAGTTCTTGACAACAACTGAGAGACAAATTGCAGGCAAGCACTGGAGAAAGAAAACACGTTAATATAGAAGAAGTAAACAAACAAAAACAAATATGAAGAGAAATAAAGAAAGAACTGCATAACACAGAGAGATTATATAAAATGTGATTGAGAGAAACCGGTCGGATTGCAAGTACATCCAGATCTGTATCCAGCGCAGTGACCGCGCAGGCGCACCGAGCAGAAGGACAGTGGTTATTAGAGGGACAAGCACCAAACTTGAGGAATTCGTAACACCGCGAGCAGGAACACGAAGGCTAACATTTTCCAACAGAGAAGTGCAGGATTTAGGACCATGATAGACCTGAATAAAAGATATGCGAGGTGATGTCTTATTTTATGTAAAATATGAAGTCTTAACTTCCTGAGGCAAAAGTATAATAAGGAACACGACGGGGAAATGATGATGATGATGATGATGGTAACACGAGCCTTTGCCATAGCGCAGGAGATCACTTTGCGCCTTCTCACCACGTCACCCCGGATTCGACCCCAAGTCACGTCATGTAACATTCGTGGCGAACAAAGTGGCACTTAGGTGGAATTTCTCCATTTCCTCTGCCAATTGTCATTCCACCAACTGCTCCACATTCATTAATTATCCTGTCATAGACGCTATATAGTCTCTTCACTAACAGCGTCGTTAAATAAGCTATCAAGAATAAATAACGGTACAATTGGAACACAGTGGGAGAGAGATTTATAGTGCGCATGATCATGTATGGCTCAACTGGTGGGTTGGCCAGTTCTAATCCGTCTCAACGCGGGGAAGTAAATAAACACTGCGGTCGGCCTATCTCCTTAGGCAAGGAGCCCTCATAAATATCCAAAAATTCTTAATATTACACTGTCTTGTGGAACTTCATAAGGTGCAGTCTGGTAGAAAGCTACAAATGATTCGGAGAGACGGACCACCTCCATCTTAAGTGTTCTTATATCCTGACATAGAGGCAGCACATTCTTGCGAAACATCAGTAAAGATATACCAGACTACAAGAGGTAGCAATTCAGCAGGCCATAATTTTAATAGTCACCGCCGTAGGAGATCCTGATTCTCGCCTAAAGAATTCGTTTGTAGAGAATTAATTGAAATGTAAACTACCAGAAGTGCACAATCTTTGAAGGGAAAGATTATTAATATTAAAACAGTCCTAATAGTAAAATATTCTCATATAATTAAAAATACATACGCAACAATCCAATTTCGTAAAAACATAAAACAATAAAATATAACCACGTGTATTGTGTTCGAAGTCAACGGACGTTTCGGAAGAACATATCGCTTCCATCTTCACGGATGAAGATTAAGTCAAGCCTACTTAACGCTGGTTTCTTGCTTGACTTATTTTTTTTTACCGTGAAGATGTTGGCTACATATTCCTCTGAAATATCGGTTCACTTTCAACAAACCACACGGCGTTATGTCCCAGAAGATATCTTCATAACAACAGCTGCGTGAACCTCAAATCCTACATAATTTTGGAGATAAATGACAATAATTTCACTTCGAAACAACATAAAGATTATATTTAACGAATAAAGATAATGTTAACTTACAGTCACAAGGTCAACACAAGGTAATCCGCACATGACGCAGTTTCCACATAATCGCAGGCCACTTCTCTTTTGTTTACCAGTTAGCAGAACCCATCACCGCAAGAGCTCCTCATGTTTGCCTACCTCTACACATCTTGAAGCTTTCCGACTGAGCCTGCTCTCGGAACATGTGTTGGTTTCAATACTCCACGTTTATTTCCATCCCAGCCGAACTTGCATATATACAGCACAACTAACACTCATAAAACTAACCTGACAACCCTTACCAGCTTGGCAGCTTATCTGTCTCCTTCCTTCTCTTCTGATTTCAATATCAGTCTGTCTCTCTCTAGCATTCGGATTACAAGACCCCCCCCCCTCCTCCCAACCACACCAGTTGCAAACTGTCCCATCCCATCCCATTCTGTACACTCGGCCCGTGATTCAGTAGAATGGAACTCCTTCTGAAGTCTTCACAGTTTGCAGGCTTCAGTGGATGCAACAGGAACTTGTAACATCTTTCTTTGCTGGTGAAAACCGAATCATCTGACATTAAAGTGGATACCAACATTTGAAAGTCACTAGATTATGTTTTCATGATACGACGCGAAATAAGATCGCTATACCGGATTTCTTGTTGAAAACACAGAGGACCTTTCTTCCGTAAAGTTGTCCGCTCAAGTTACAAATAGTACATTAATGTATAGTAAACCCTCGCTAATCCGGTTGCAGTTAATCCGGATCGAATTATTAAAAATGAAGAATTCTGTTCACTGTTGAGTGCGTACTTTAAAAAGAGGCATGGGGTTTAGGAGCAAGAGGGATTAGAGCAAGAGGACTTTCTGGCTGTGTTGAAGGCAGCTGGAGAGACTGAAACCTTGCAAGGAAGTATCCAAGATTGGCTTCAGCTGGATAAAGGAGACCCTGGATTTCAGCTTCTGACAGAGGGAAAAATTTCTGTAGTAATATTTCTTTATTTATTTTCATCGGCACTATCTATACGTATATTATTAAATATTTCATTTATTCATTTTCTAAGTCTTTTTGTCTTTTATGGATATCTTTTGCTCCATTAATCCCGATAATCTCTTCCCCTATTAATCCGGATTATGGAGGATTTACTGTGTTCAGATTGTTTTATTTTTTTTATTGTACCAATAGTTCAGCGATATAAATTTGAATGATTAGATAACGAGTAATGTATTGGGAAGGATACGGGAAGCAGCGGTCCTGGCTTGATTTAACACATTATTGAGTAATTTTCTGGTGAGGCTGAGGAAAATGGCGAAGGATAGCCGAGATTCGAACCGGGCACATGTCGAGAACATGTTGGAATCACTATGTTTGAGGCAACCTTGAGGGCAAAATAATTCATAAACCGACTTTCATTTCAGACTCGTGCAAAAAACACTTCTGGTAATTCTCAAATAATTATGCACGTGGTTGCTTCTTTTAATTCTCAAGAATGTATAAATGTATCACTTTCTTTCATACGTCACTTATCGCAAAGAAAACCAAAATCTTAGGGGAGCACACAGACAGCAAGGCGATCTCATAAGCCTACAAGTTTTGCGGGGGATACACAAACAGACACAGATACACACACAGACAGCAATATGATCTCATAAGCTTCTTTTTATATTATCAAAATAAGATAACTAGCCCCAAAATGGTAATATTTAATTTTAGACAAGTCGAGTCATGTCCCGATTAATTTTACCCTGTACAACAAGAGCTCCAAAAACTGTCTCTATTCCAGGACAAAATTCTAGACGACAACGAACAGTTGATGGGAATGGAACATCAGAATTTCCCTTGCAGCAATAATGTGGGTTGCTTTGTCACCTGCTTCATGACTATTCCTCATTAGACTTATTTTTTTACCCTGAAGATGGAGGCGACATGTTCCACCGGGAGGTCACTTGGCTTTCAGCGGATTACACGGTGCTATATCCCAGAAGGCAGACATTTTCAAATTACAATTTTACTCTCAGATTTCTCGAACACACCCGACGATACCATGAACACTGGAACTGAACATGAGTCACGCCTTAAGCAGCGCTCAAGCGACAGTGAGGGTTTACGACACGACACCCTGGTACAAGGAACTTCTTTGGGGGGAGATGTTTCAGGCAGAACAGTCAAATCTTGATGTATTTTCAAGAAAATGAGATTTAATGGCGAAATAACGCCCATCTGGGCACATTTCCAGTACACTGTGCGTATTTTTAATGGCAAAAAAGAAAAGGTAAAGTTGTTCCTGTAATTAAGCACTATGCCATGAGGATGTATGGGGGAGTGAAGGTATAGCTCCACAATTCTTAACATTGGCACTAGATGAAAGCGAGTGGTCAGCTTCACGCCACTGCCTCTTTACCACCAGGGAAATAGTCCCTGGTACCTATTAGATAGGAGGCTAGATGGGCCCAAGAGCACTCGGGGATCGAACCCCTGCCGTCCAGCCCTTATTCATTTGCTATACAAACTGACCTATATTAGTATATTGCTATTATTGTTAGCATTTTATTTATTGCATAATTGTAATAAACTGAGATTTTAGGAACCATTCTTCATATCTGCTGTAGTAAAATGGCCCCGCATAACGCTGATTCAGTTAGCACTCTCGTTTCCGGGAGTACGTTACAAGCATTGAGAGGGGGTGCGGATGGAAACACAAAATGTGGACCCCGTACACTTTCTGTACTGAACCTTGCCTCACTGAAGTCACCAGGCCTCTCTAGAGGGCAGCAGAACATAACCGGCCAGTTTGAGGCATTCATGGGACGACCAGCTGAAACATAAACTGCTGTATGACTTTGTTTCATAAAGATTTCCGACTTATTCGACACTTGCCGGTTAAGTCCTCCGCCTTGTTCCAACTCAGGAACAATTCCAACATATTAATGTTTTACCTGATGGGCTCAGACCATTACGAAAACCTAGGCGTGAATTTGAGGATAATATTAAAACTGATCTTAAAAACAATGGTCTAAGGATGCGGATTGGATTCATCTGGCTCAGGATATGGACCAGTGGCGTGCTTTGTAACGGCAATCAACACTTGGGTTCTATACAAAGTGAGGGATTTCTTGAATGAATGAGCAACTATCACTTTATTAAGAGAGATTTGCTTCATGGAGTTAGTCGGATTCTTTAGAGTTTCAGCGATGTGGGTCTCGCAGATCACGAGATGACACAGCATAGAAAGAGGAGAATATGCAGAAATTAATATACTTATAAAATAATTGTGGAATAACTTCACTGTTGAGGGAACTGAATAGTGTATGAATTTGTGAGATACTTCCTGCTATTCTGTTTAGCTAAACTTGAAATTTGTGAAATAATTTCTCCTATAAGATGATTATTTCGTCAAAAGCGCCTTTAAATAGGAACGTTATTCTAAAAGCTTGAAATCCCTCAGTACGCAGAAATTTGCAAGTATCAGTTTTGTAAACTTCACAAATTCACTTTCTTCAAAAGTACTGAGTACTTTGGAGCCCGTGTCAAGGCCAATATCTTAAACTGGACGTTCCATCTACAACTATATCTTCCTATACCTCTTCTTCCTATGGGTCGCGGGTTTAAGTCCCGAGGAGGTCATTGGATTTTTTCAATTGACCTAATCCTTCCAGCCGCACTATGGCCCTGGGGTCGACTCAGCCTCTAACAGAAATGAGCACCAGGAATTAATTAAATAATTTTCCTGGGGAGTAAAGCGCGGCCGGCACATAAGGCTGACAACCTTACCGCCATCTTTGAGCCGATTGTCTAGATAATGTGGGACCCTCAACGTCTCACAACCCTATGGGCCTTCTCGGCCTGGTACAGGGATAGCTTTACTTCTTTTACTTATGGGACATATCTACGATATTTAAGGTAACTTCTCACATCCACAGTAACAGGTAATTTACAACGTTATAAATTGTGGTCCTCTAGCTTGTGACGTTGAGTGGACTCGTGTGGGTGCACCACGGTGCCTCCATCTTCAGATTGGAAGCTAGTTAGTAACCTGTATCCTACAATTTCAAATGGGGAATTCTTTCGAAAAATAATAATCTTCTATGGAAGAACATTGTAAAATCTTCTTGCATGTGGTGTCCTGTTATCTGGTAGAAATTCACAAAAGTTTCGTAAGAACATACTGCGTTTATCTTCAGGACCGAAAAGTATTCCAAAAACAACTAGCGAGAAGCAAGCAGGCCTTGACGATGGACGCAGTAACTTAATTATATACAACGAAATATCTTAGAAAACAGCACATCAAATTCTCATAGTCGCCACTGTGAAAAAGAACCTCAAATCCAGCTTGTACGACAGTGGATCGCTTAATATTTTAATCTTGGGCTCCCTAGATGTCAATAAACCCCCCCACCCCTAATCATCAACCTCGTATAACGTAACAGCGACTTAATGACTCATGAGAAAATATCCTGAAATATTCCATGAAGACGTATGGAAGAGTGAATATATAGATCCATGTATTCTTGACCTCGGTATTAGTTGGAAGTGAATGGTCTGTTTCACGTTCCGGTCTCTTTACCTTCGGAAACCATTGGATAGGAAATTTGGTAGGCTCAAAAATTGGTCTGGACGAAGTGGAAAGAAGAACAATCTTGCCCTTTCTGAGACTCGAACTCCGAACACTCGGCGCTCCAGCACGTAGACAGTCACTGTACTGACTGCGCTATCCCGGTTGGACGAGTTTCAGTTCGCTGCTGATTTTATGTGAAATACGTACCGTTCATAAATCACAGGAATTTCCTTTTGGGACCGCCCTGAGCGCTGGCTTCGGTTCCGGTCACTTTATAAAATAATGAAAATGAGTTCCATCTGCAGATTTGCGACTGGCCTCGCGACAGCTCTGCTGGATGACAAGTAGTCACAGGAACTGTAGACGTGTCTTCTCAATCATACGCAAATCCGTAATACAGCCTTGGTCTGGATCGCGGAGATCCGCTGCACTGAATACCTCGTACAAGGCATTTTTATCTCCCCGCATTCAACAGAACTCTTTGAAACTTTGAATTTCGGTCCTCTGTTGAGGGACGATCATTCCGCACAATGATATCACACCAGCGATCTCTTCGTATTATTGCTAACAAACTGGACCCTTGTAACTGCTGAAGCGACTCTCATTCACGTCCATAGATAAATGATCAAGTCACGGAAGATGAGGTGGGCAGGGCATGCAGCAGGAATCGGAGAGAAGAGGAATGCATATAGGATTGTGATGGGAAAGCCAGAATGAAAGAGACCACTAGGAATAAAAGGAAGTAGATGGGTGAATAATATTAAAGTGGATCTTAGAGAAAGAAGATTAGGGTGATATGGACTGGGTTGATCTGGCTCAGAATAGGGACCAGTGGAGCACTCTTGTGAGCACTGTAATGAGCTTTCGGGTTCCATTAAATGCTTGAGTAGCTAAGCGACTGGCGGCTTCTCAAGAAGAACTCATTTCCATGGAGTTGTTTAGCAATTACACCCTTAATAAAGCGACCCCTTTCGGATATGATCAAGTGTACCAAAATTGTATTCATTAGTGGACCTGTGTGTGTGAACTGAAAAAAAAAAGAAAACATTACATTGTCTCAAAGCAGTAATTACAGACAGACCGATCTTTGATACTGAGGTCTGCGCTTTGTGAAGGCGGAAACTGGCAAACTGTGGGGCGTAATTATGTACGGTCCGCCCCAAGGCAGCCCTATAGTTAATAGCCTCACGAGTGTTATGTTAATCAGGAACTGGCGGCATGACCTACGGGCAGGCTACCTGTGGAATTAACATGTTTATAACAACTGCTTAAATGTTATTCCGGTCTAAAATCATGATCATACATGATCATAACACAGTGTGCAACAATTCAATTTCTATTAAATATCCCTCAGTTAGGGAGAATTTTCATAAATTCAAAATGTCTATTTATGTGTATGGGCGGCCGGCGCGTAAAGCTGACAACCTTACCGCCATCTGTGGACCGATTGTCTAGAAAATGTGGGAGCCTCGACGTCTCACAATCCTATGGGTCTCCACGGTCGGTTACAGGGACAGATTTACGTTTTTTATTTATGTGTATGTACAGGTCGAAAGGTAGTACAGCCTAAGGCCCTTGTCCATTATATTTTAATACGATAGAGTAAAGTTAAAACGCTTCTAATATACATAGCATATTTATTGTCACGTAGTCTGAGTGACTATAGACGGGTTTGGATGGGTGACTCGATTTATTAACCATTTATACACATCGCTTACAATTACAAGTAATTTTAACACTATCGCTAATCCACACACTTTACAAACCAGTAGATCATACGCTAAGTTCTCTCAGTTTGCTTTCACTTGTCGTTTCCTGGTAACGGAACACAACACTGAAGATTCTCCTGTTTCTGTGCTCACATAATTACTGCCCAGAAGAGCAACGATTCTACACGCTAAATTATGAAAATTATATAATGAAGAAATAGCTCGAGCTCGATATTTTGATGGATCTACGCTCTCATACCGACTGAATATTAAAAACTTATTGTTTGGAAAGCCGCCTATACGCATGCGCGCCTCGCTACCGCCAGAACGGCTGGGACGAATTTTATGCATATCCGTTGCTCAGAAGTTTATCCGTCACGGATCACTTCCAGTGAATATGAATATTCAAGAAACGAAATGGAGATTTTCTCAAAAACGGTTGAAATGATTCTGATTTAATTTATGTATTTTATGAGGACAAACCCCCTTAAATGAAACTGCATAGGCGAATTCTTCAGAAAAATAACGCTACGCGCACTGGGGCCAAAATGTTTACACAACCCGTCAGCCTCCATGAATTTTCAATACGGCAATAAACGATTTAACTTCCAAGGAAACGTAGTCAAGGTCAATAGCATATGAGGACGTGTGTGTAAATTACTGTCAGGTGTGCGAGTGACTATCGACGGGGTTTTGGATTGGAGACTAAATTTTTTGACCACTTACAGGTCGTAATTATAAGTGACCATAACTACAGCACACGTTAAGTATTTTCAGCCTGATGTGACCAGTCTTTTCCCGGTAACGGGTCTTAACAATGGAGATTCCTCAACTGCTTAGACCAAATCTTCTCTTTACTGATTCCCTTACAACTGACTAACTTCTAAACTGGCCGCGCCATAGCTCAAGCGGTTAGTCGCTGGCTTCCAATCGCGGCGGACCGGGTTCGATCCCGGGTCTGGTCAAGTGGGATTTGTGGTGGACAAAGTGGCGCTGGGGCAGGTTTTCTCCGAGTACTTCGGTTTCCCCTGCCAAACTTCATTCCACAAATTGCTCCACAATGACCCTCACCTATCATCTGGGTCTGGTACAATAGGACAGAAGTGGCCGCAGTACAGGGGACTTCGTCCCACTCCACTAGTAACTAAAAATACTTCTAAACTGGTCATATTGATAAACCCTTGACACGGACCTCGCAGAAAACACCGTTCATTGTTGTACTGCAATCGTTTCTGTGGGAACGCGTTTGCGAAAGCGTTACCCAGTAACGGCTGTGCATACTTGCTTGTTAAGAATGTTGGCTAGCAGCAGATGTTATTTTGTTGCTTGTAACGAGATCGTTACCCAGTAAAGGGGCCTGCAGGCTACAAAAGCTTTGCAAAGATTTTAAAAATTCTTCCATTCAAGCACACAGACGGTATTTTTAATAGAAGTCGTACCATCATTCTGCATTTGAATTCTCCGTTGTTAATAATAGGAACGCAGATGTTTTCCCGAAGTTAGATGGTTAAACCAAAATAATATAATTTATGGTGATTATTAAAGTTTCACTTATTATAATGGGAAGCCACGATAGCTCAGTAGGTATGTCGATGGGCTGGCCTGTTGCGGTTCGATTCCCGGCAGGGAAAATTTTTCTTTTCTCCATAGCGTCAAGACAAAACTGTGTTGCCCACGCAGCCTCTTCTCCAGTGGGTACAGGCGGTTCTTTCTCCGGGGTAAAGCGGCCAAGATGTGAAGCTGACCACTCACCTTAATCTAGTGCCGAGGTCAAAAATGATGGAGCTGTACCTCCACTTCCACACACGTCTTCGTGGCGTGATGCTTAATTAATTAAGCACAGGGACAAGTTTACCTTTTAATCTATATCCTCATAAATACTTTCAAAACTTTCATATTTTCGTAAAAGCATAACATGGCAATTGGACGGCTGCATAATATAGTGACTATGCTCAATGTTTGATAGGTAACGGACTGTATCTCCCCCCCCTCCCACCCGCCGGTGCATGTTCTTAGTGATGTAGGATTTTAGGTTCTCGCACCGGTGGTAACGGAGTCGTCCATCTTCTGGGATATGATGCAGTGTAGTTCATCTAAAAGTATCCGACGTTTCGGAGAAACAATTCAACTTCATCTTCAGGGTTGAAGAATTAGCCAAATAATAAAATCAGCTTGCAACAGGTAGATAGACCAAAAACAAGTGGAGAATGTGAAATGTTTTAAATATTTGGGTAGCTTGTTAACAGATGATGGAAGGTGTACTTGTGAAATTAAATCCAGGATTGCCATGGCAAAAGCTGCATTTAGCAAGAAGAAGAATCTTTTTACCAGCAAATTGGACTTAAATTTGAGGAAGAAACTAGTGAAATGCTACATTTGGAGCATAGCTCTGTATGGGGCTGAAACATGGACACTTAGGGCAGTAGATCAGAAACATCTGGAAAGTTTCGAAATGTGGTGTTGGAGAAGAATGGAGAAGATCAGTTGGACCGATTATGTGAGAAATGAAGAAGTGTTAATTAGAGTCAGTGAGCAGAGGAATATCCTACATGAAATAAGAAAACGGAAGGCTAATTGGATTGGTCATGTTTTACGCAGAAACTGCCTTCTAAAAGAAGCTATCGAAGGAAAGATAGATGGGCGGATAGAAGTGACAAGAAGACGAGGAAGAAGACGTAAGAAGATGCTGGATGACCTTGGGGACAGAAAAGGATACTGTCATGTGAAGGAGAAAGCTCTAGATCGCATTAAGTGGAGGAATTGTTTTGAAAGAGACTGTGGACCTGTCGTCTTGACAGATTACTGATGATGATGCAACAGGTAGCAAGCAGAACTTTGCGATGTTACTCCCAAACGTCGGTTGGCTTTCAACAGGCTACATGTCACGATATCCGAGAAGATAGAAGTCTTCTTAATTCTACCGTTAAAGTTTGTGACACATATCTGCTTTTATTATAAGATAGTATTGATGAATATTATCTTAGGTATATATAATTGCTTAGTGTGATATGCGCGACTTATCGATCTCCCTGTATATTCGATGTTTCGGAACCTGGATCTGCTACCATCGTCAGGTTTGAAACGGATAAGACGCTACAGAGTGACTGAAATTGTATCTGTATACTGGGCACAAATGAGTGCCATTCTTTCTCTTTTTGCACTCGACGATGGAAGCAGATCCAGCTTCCGAAACAGTGTATAACTCAAATGTACTTAAGACGATGCAGATGTCCAACATAAGAATTTTGTAATGGCCGCCTTATGACAGAGGGAAGGTCTGCGCGCACCAGTGACGCGGAGAGCTACTCTGGCGGCAACCTAAGCTCCTGGTAGGGTCAAAGGGTAGGAGCTAGACGAAATATAGTCCCTGGTATTCCAGGTTGGGTGTTGGGCGCGAGGTTAACACCCAACATCGGACAAATCTACTGTAACGAAACCTGTGGAGGTAGACAGTATCCACACAGGGTTGCAGGGCCTGTGACGAGGAAGAAAACATTTTATAATGAACATTTCTATGCGTGTCACGGGTTTCAGTATGGCACCACATCCATATTTAGAGGTTATGTTTGACAAATGGAAACGTACTGCAAGTATAAGCTAGACTGAATGTTTGGAAAAATGTTTATTATTATATCTTATTACTGAAATTAAAATTTAGGAAACTGTTCTGTACAGGAAGAAGATTTTCAAGATTTCAAATGTGTCAAAAAAAAACTGTACAGAATGAAGTCTAGTAACTCAGGTATTAGAAAGTATTCGAATAACATTCCATTTTGTTGCAAACGTTGAAAATCCTGCCAGTTTTTTTTTTCTTGAGATTCTCATGACAGTGACTTTAAGAGTATATTTCTCATAGATATGACACCGTGTAGTTAGTTGAAGCACTATGCTACAAGCCGGAAGGTTACTGGTTCAAGTCCCGATGAGAAAATTGGATTTCTTTCAATTGACCTAACCTTCCAGCCGCACTATGGCCCTGTGGTCGACTCTAACAGAATGAGTACCAGGAATTAATTGATTTTCCTGGGGAGTAAAACGCAGTCGGCGCGTAAGGCTGACAACATTACCGTCATCTTTGAGCCGATTGTCTAGATAATGTGGGACCCTCAACGTCTCACAACCCTCTGGGCCATCACGGCCTGTTACAGGGATATCTTTACTTACTTCACTATGACACCATGTAGTCTAACAAAATTTTACCTTTCTTTTAGCGAAATATACTGCCTTTAATCAGGTTTGAAGTTTTCTTGCTTGGTTTACTTTTCGTAACTAAAAATCGAGCCATTAGTTCTTCTGGAACATCGGTGTATTTCTACCAGACTACACGTTTTTACGTCCCAAGAGTCACATTTTATAAGAAACAGAATAACATTTTCAGCTGACGTCATTACGTATGACCCATAATCTTAATGCAGTGTTGAACATGTATTCTTGTTTTGTGTTGTTCCACAGCGGGACTATTTGGTAGCTCGAGTTCATGCGTGTCGAAAGACACAGCAGAGAAATAAAAAATCATAGGGTATTCAGCTACTGCGGTCCCCATGCTTAATTAATGAGGCATAAGGCAAAGGAAACGCATCGAGGAATGAAGCTATACCGGAATGTACATTAATTTTCATACAAAATACAGGTTCGATGCTGGCTTTACGCTGCGACCGCTTTATCTCATGGAAATAACCTCCTGTGTCCACCACAAAAGAGGGTGGGTCGGTGGCAGACGTGGGAAAAAAATTTTGTACTTATCGGGAGTCAAATCCTGACTCTTTGTTTGTCATATCCGTATCCAACTACGCAGTCCTAATAAGAAATGAGTACGAACTTTGCGAACGGAGTGTACATAACTATCTTCACCCTTCTTTCCCCTCACTGCAAAATCGGTGTACCCCCCTCCCTCCCTTCGCACATTCACAAACTCGCTACATGCATCTAATTATTAAGTAAAAAAATCTAACTGGCACTTTCAAATAGACAATAATACAAGAAAACAAAAGCAAGTGAAGAGCGACATGCACCCCGCAAGGGCCTCAACCCCTCCCGTCAGCATTTCACAATGGCGCTCATTTGCATGCGTGCATATATAACGATTTGACAGAGTCGGTTCCCACCACTGGATGTTTGCTTGGGCCTGCACAGAGAGGTGAAATCCTAGGAAGGACTCAATGCCTTTTTCTCTTAACCTTTATTTTAGTTCCTTTTCTCTAAACAGACCGAGCTTCCGTGAATATGCATAAATTAGCGAAACAAAACTGTACATTTCTATGCTAATCACTTTGTAATCTGAGGAGGTACTAACCTGTACAGATGGCTGTCCTCACAAGTACAGACGAACGGGTTCCGCTGCAGGAAGCGGAAGTCCCACAAGAAGTAATGGGAAGAAGTCCAGAGAAGTTCCCCCCACCCAAAATTCTTCAATTTCGGAGGTCAGGGGGCTTAACTAGCAAAAAAAAATAATTACACAATTCAGACGAATACTCGTGTCCATGATATCGGCTAACAGAACATAACCTTGTCGGTTGTGACGCCGTGTAACCTGGTGGCAGTTCACCGATATATAGGAATACTGCGCCTCCATCTTCAAGGTAGAAGAGTAATCAACGTAATCAGCAGGCAAACAGCAAGTAGCTCCAGTACGTTGAGATTATCAGCTGTGACTATAAACATGCGCATCAACGCCATGTTTATGTTGCTCAGATACAAACAAATGTGCCATATGCACATTGTCATATGCCACGCGTTTAGCTTCAATGGTTCATCACCTGTCTTAGATCTTGAACAAGATATTAGGATGTAACTGGATTATTCTGGCTCAGGATAGGTTCTCATAGAGGACTCTTGTGAATACGATAATGAACCTTCGGGATTTAATAAACTGTAGGATTTATTTTACTAACCAAGCGACTATGCGTCATTCAAAAAAATATTTTTCCCCCATCCAGAAATTTGGATCAAAAGGAAATGCTTCAGCTTGTACTCGGGAAGTGCCTAGTTAGAATCTCGAACGTAATACAAGTAATTATTGATGTCTTTCGTGGTTTCACACAGTTCCTCCAGGCGAACGCTGGGATAGTACCATAAATTAGGATACACCCGCATCTACCCTATCAGTTCCAATCCCATGTTCATTGCCGTCCATTTTCCGACACTATGGAGCATAAACTAGAGTCAGCATCGTGAAATAAATGAAAATATATACCTTGCACTCCCTTAACCAAACACAGGCTGGAGTACTTTCGAAGAATAGGACACTCATTAAGTGTAACAAATTTTACTAAAACGTAGAGACAAACAAAGTCGCCTTAAAATTTTCAGCCCTATAGGACCACTTTTGATCTGGTTCCTTCCTTTAAAGAGAGGCAGTGTAAAGGACACGAACCAAATTGGTTCTAGATTTTAACAAAATCTTTTTAACCCACATTTGTCAACAAACTAATTATAATAATTTATAAATATTTTAATGTATTCATTCACCTCGCTGTAATTAAAAGCTCAGATGTTATATTCATGGCAGTGTAATGATACTGTATGTATGTATGGATATTGACCAATCACAATGCAATAGTGGTTTCCGCAAGTATTGGTATGTCCTCCTGAAGATGGTCTCTAAGGCCGTAACATGCCAAGGATGAAAGAGTAAACAGGAGGGACAGAAAAGAAACGTCTTATCATTTGCACTGGGCAGAGCTGACTAAGCTTTTGTACTGCAGACCCATGTTCAGAAGCCCGTGTATATTCGAAGTCATAACTAAAACTCTTAAAAATTGTTACCACATACGTTTCTTCTGTGTACCAGAAGACGCTGTGGCATTTCTTGCAGTTACTGCCTCATCAAGCCGTGTGTTGACTGCTGGTTTGTTGCTAGATATCATGGAGTGTAATTAAACGTTTTATTTGTGTTCTGTCCGCGTTTAATTAATTAAGCACTATGTCATAAAGGTACATGAGATAGTAGAGGTATAGCTCCACAATTCTTGACCTCAGCACTAGATGCAGGTGAATGATTAGCCTCACGCCTCGGCCGCTTTACTCCCTGGGAAAGATCCTCCGGTGCTCATTGTATAAGACGCTGTGGAACGTAAGGACAGTACGTATATATTATACATATGTATATATACTATATACTACATATCTAGAGGACTTAAATATGTAAAGCGATTTTATTGAATCAACATAAAACAAAACAAGAAAGTCTGTGGCCTATAGTCCGTAAGCGAACTATATCGACCGAGCGACCGCTGCTTGTCGGCGAAGTTAGTGCCAACTTTAGCGGATAGAGGGTGCGGCGTGGTCAGCACAACGAAACCCCACCGCTGTTAATTTCAATTTTCTAGACCGGAACCGCTATTGTTCCATTCAAGTAACTCCTCAATTATCCTCACGAGGCTTAGTGGACCCCGTTCCAGACACTACTTCTCAGAAAATCTGGTAGCGCCGGGAGTAGAACCTGGTACCTCTGGATCTGTAGCCAAGAACTCTGACCACTAGACGACCAGGAGGTTTATTGATTCAAAATTTATTATAAATCTGTTACACTTGATGGTTGTATAGTTACTTAACGGGCTGATTCAGTACTAAAGCATCGGCCTTATTGGGAACGTACCTTGTTTGATCCCTGGTTAGAGGGTGGTTCTAACAGAATAGGGTATATAAATGTTACATTTTCTTGTGTGTTTAGGTCTTCAGTCACGATGTATGTTAGAAGTTTTCCTACATTGTTATGTAGACTGTTCACAGAAAAGTTACTACGTGACCACAGTGTTAATGCCTCGAGGCCATTGTTGCACCTGGTCAGAATTCCATTAGTCTGTACTGAAATAATGAAGCCGATGTTACGGATGTGTTGGTCTGAATACCGACAACACGATAACATCTCAATAGAAGCAAGGTCCATTCTAGTATTACATTAATTAATTATTTAACAGTTTTCACACACATTTCACGACGAACCTCCTCATATCTCGACATCTCAAAATTATGAAACAATTTTACAGGCAGTTTTTCTGCATTCATTTAATCGACTCTTTCAAAACAGCCGCTATTGTTTTCGGCCTCATTTATAATTACTACATTGTTGATGAAGATGCTTATCAGCAATTATAGAGAAAGTTCCTTGGCCATTTTGATAACAAGTACAACGAAGATTGCGTTGTATCTAATCTCTCTTGTTAGTCATGAATATTATTTCGAGGCTCACGCTCCGCGAAAATATATACTCACTTCCGGACACAATTAACTAAGATACCCATCAATAAGAGCTTAGTTTGAGTTCAATGTAGCTGCATCTTGGAGGGCCCAAGAATAATTTTGAGGGCGATATAATGACTATTCTCTTGTTTAAAAGAAACAACGAAAACAACAAAAACAACAAAAAGAAAGCGACATTCACAGTAATCAGGAGAGATAATAGTCCATAAAATTATGCTTCTGTTCGCCTGATGAATTTTCATACTTACTTTTGATTTCCAGCAGTTAAAGCAATGAAATTTACAAGCTTGTTGCATTACCCATTGTTCTATTTTGTTGAATTTTGTTGCTCTCACAGAAATGACTATGAACAGTACTATCTTCTGGGACATAATGCTGTGTAATCCAAACAGAATTACATTTTAATTCAACCGACGTTTCGGAGGAACGTCGGTTGAATTAAAATGCAACTATATGTATTAACTATCGGACGAAGGTAAGCAAACTGGCGAGAAACCCAACATTTTTACTGAACACATAAGCAATCGGCATTAAGGCTTCAACTGTTACTCGTCGGCGACAACTTACTTACTTACTTACTTACTTACTTACTCATGGAACTGAGCACTTCTGGAGGAGCCACCAATTCTGCAGCTACTCAAGAATTTCCCAGCATTTTATGGAACCCAAAGGTTCATTACCATGTTCACAACAGCCCTCCACTGGTCCCTATCCTGAGCAAGATCTATGCAATTCACACCATCCCATCCTATCTCTCTAAAATCCATTCTAATATTGTCCACCCATCTACGCCTTGGTCTTCCCAGTGGTCTCTTTGCTTCTGGCTTTCCTACCAATGTCCTATATGCATTCATTGTCTTCCCCATTCGTGCTACATGACCTGCCCACCTTATCCTCCTTGACTTGATCATTCTAATTATACTTGGAGAAGAGTACAAGTATAATTACACAAACTAAACGAAAACTGAAGGATTTAAACAAAAATTAATTTCACGTAAATTGTTCAATTTTGTTGCAGAGTAATACATTTTTTTTCCTTGGCACTACAGCCCCAGTGGGCCTAGGCTTACCTCCATGAACTTCTCCGTTCACTTCGGTACAGTGATACATTACTAGAGAAAAAATTTGAAAAAATAGAAAACCTATGTAAGAATTGAGGTTTTCACGGCGGTGACTATGAAGAAAGCAGTCTTCTGGGATGTGGCACCTTGTAGATGTGGTACCGGTTCTCACGGTCTCTTCGATTGCGGCTTTTCTTATTTTTTCTTCTACCCTGAAGATGGAGGCGATACGTTCCTCCGAAACGTCGGTTAGCACCACATCTACACGGTGCCACATCCCAGAAGACTGCTTTCTTAATAGAAAACCTGATTGTAACGCAGCTTATGGTTAAATTAACCCTTTAAATCCCAATGGTCACTATGTTTACCACCTGCTTTAACATAGTGTAACTGCATTCTGCCCCCAGAGTGTATCTGTGTGATTTGCGTGGAAGCAGTGCATTTCAGCTTGCCTCTCTACGTACGAGTGTACCTACAATTGAATTTGACGTCATCACAACGGTGATTATGATGACTACTATCTTGTGGGATAGGACGATGTGTAGTTCGGAAGAATTTTACCGACGTTTCGGAGAGGAATGTACTGCCTTCATATTTAAAGTCCACAATAATCAAACAGGCATCAGGAGGCTAGTGGAAAGCAAAATTTGCAGGTTTCTTGCATATCTTAGTTTTCCAACCAGAATATGGAGGCAGTATGTTCCTCCGAAACGTCGATTAACTTCTATATAGCTGTTGTCACATCTCATAAGACAGTACTTTTTGAAGTAGCAGTGTTTTAACCAACTTTCGAAGTGCGCGGAAGTTAGGCGCTTAATCATTGTTTCACACAGTGACATCCGGACTGTTGTACTGGTCCTTTTTTAGCTATCCCACCACTTGCTTGGAGGAACTGAGAAAAACGACGATAAACTTATCACACTGGCAGCTTCGCGGTTTCGAATCGAACGAGAGTTACTTCAATACAATTATATGTCTTTTATAAGATTTGAGGTTTTCACGGCTGTGACAATGAAGAATGACGTCTTCTGGGATGTGGCGCCGTGTAAATATTGTGTAAACCGCCGTTTCGGAAGAAAATATAGCCTCCATCTTCAGGGTAGAAAAATCCGCGAGCGAGGAACCAACGTGAGCATGTGGTTCAGTTTGAAATCACCTGCTCACGCTGGATCCTCGCTCGCAGATTTTCCTACTCTGAAGATGGAGGCGATACGTTTCTCCGAAACGTCGGTTTACACAATATCTACAATATCTAGACGTCTTTTTGTTGGAGGTAAATTAATTGGGATGTATTACTGAGAGCCAATATTTATTTCAGGAATGGAAATGATTTCATAGAGCCAGGTAAAGGCAGGTGGAAGCGACCGACACGTCTACCTCTGTACCATAAATTTCAAACTCTGCTCCATGCGAATGACAGGGCATGACCAAATATACCGGTAGGTGGCTCTGAATACAACAGCCTCTCAGTCGTCAGCTGTCTTCATTTGCATGAAAATTACTTTTACATGATGCCTGAAAGCAGGAATAGAGGAGCCAGAGTAGACGTTCATTGCTAGGCAACGACTCAGTAAACGGATTCCCGCAGCAACGGATACGTAATCAACAATAGAGGAATTGTTGTGAACTATGTTTTCTATTCGGTCGGCACCGAAATGTTATAAAAACGACAAATAAGATCGTTTCATTCAGTTGAAATTTGTTACGCCACTCGAGCAGAGAAATTGAAGCATCAGAATTCTTGAGTGCAGTTCAGTGGGGTTGAAAGTAGGGGCTGTGAAGAGAAGACTTTATGTGTGATGCGGTTACAGTAAGATTGGTTTAATCTCTACTGTTAAAATCCGTCACTAGGAAAGGACTAATGAAAGAATCTGAGAACACTAGTGTTTGCGGCAATGAACTGTAAAGTACGGGGATTAGGGGTAGCCCTTTATTATTTGTAATTACGAGTTGAGTATATAAGTAGTCAATAAATTCAATGTCCAATCCATACCCCGTCTATAGTCACGCACCAAATATACGTGAAAATACATATTTCGAAGAGAATCTTAAACTTATAGTGTATTTTACATTCTTTGAATGCTGAATTTTATGATTTGAGAGCTCGCTCTAAGGTAAAATGCGCAGCTATCCCTGTAACAGGCCGTGGCGGCCCATAGGGTTGTGGGATGTTGAGGCTCCCACATTTTATACACTCACTGATGGCCGTGAGGCTGTCAGCCTTACGCGCCGGCCGCCCTTTACCCCCAGGAAGATTCCTGATACTCATTTCTGTTAGAGGCTGAGTCGACTCCAGGGCCATAGTGCGGCTAGAAGGATTAGGTAAATTGAAAATATCCACCCAATCGGGATTCGATCCCGCGACCTTTCGGCTTGTAGCATAGTGCCTCAACCAACTACACTACCGCGTTCGCCGAGAACACTGTCTAAAGATATTAATTACTACGACGAAGGTTCGAAAGTCGCTTTCTACGTGCGAGCTTCTTGTTCTCGAGAATGACAGTTACTATGTCATGTGACGTTGACTGCTGGACTATCGGGATAAGAATTACGCGAGAAAAACGTCGAGTATCCAGGCGGGGAACTACCTCAAAACAGGCCACAACAGTTCTTTCCACATCTCTTCACAACTCAACCTAGAATCTGACGTCGTATTGTCTGAGCTACTGAATGCGTCGTAAAGTGAACCATGAAAATGGATGAGAACTCAAGCAGCTGGAATTAAATGTTCGAGATTTGTGAAGCAGTTCAGTACGAGTAAAGCAGACGGAATAAGACATGAAGACGTAAGGAGAGGACTGGAAGATAAAGGCGAGAAATTGAGTGGAACCTCCTCCAAATAACTGAAGAAACCAGCGTTTCTAACAATCTGTGGCCTGCAACTTCGGCGACGGAAACGCGGCAAAAGAAATCGCGAGGCATAATTGAAGCCAGAGTAGCCTAACATCCAGTCCTTGTAGTAAAGTTATGACGTCATGATATCTCAAACCACTGGAAGCAGTGTCGTCACAACAGACTCTCTGGACCTGCCGGAGGGCGGCTACTAGCTTTACGTCCACTCCCAGATGCGATTTCTTCATAATTAAAAATTTATTACAATTCCAATGTGCTCTTGTTTTGATACTTAATAGCCCAGTGGTTACTATACATACCCCCTACCTTAATATACAACAAGAAGTTCTGGGAAGAACTGGTCCCCTACTTTCCTTCGATACGACAGGGTCCGTATAAAAAAGACGCATCCAAACATTATTTGTTGCTTGCGTATTTACTGCCGCAGGAACGTGTATACGAAGCTGTTTCCTAGCAACAATATGCAGGAATACACATAAAGACACACAGACTGATGGGTGGGATTTGTGAATTGCGCCGTCGAGATGAGCTCAGGTGCCATGATATACATACCAAATTTTATAAGGATTGGTTCAAGAGTTCAAACGTTTTTGTGAAGGGTTATACATACAGACAGACAGACAGATCGCATAATCCTGCTTTTATTTTTCAAAATAATTAATTTTGCCCACAGTGTGTACACACAGTAATCAACGATTATTTCCTTCAGCAAAATTAAACGATTGTTTTTTGTAGCGGAGAAGTGACGTGTTTCCCGTGAGGTACGAACTGAGTTCGTATATATAATTTCGATTTCAATAGAGGGACGTGCATATATATGTTGGCTGGAACGGCAATGAGGCCATGTTGGCAGCCTCTCGCTCATCTGCTGAATCGAGTTAATTTCCATCGTATGGGTGGCCCATTATGTACCCCTACTCGCTGCAACGGCAAGTTCACTGGGCCCCAGCGTCCAATAAACCATTTATAGCCCTTCAA
This sequence comes from Cryptotermes secundus, assembly GCF_002891405.2. NCBI lineage: Eukaryota > Metazoa > Arthropoda > Insecta > Blattodea > Kalotermitidae > Cryptotermes > Cryptotermes secundus. The sequence continues at coordinate 1,332,255 of NW_019729900.1, read as the reverse complement.
TTTTCATTACGCCGCTTCTAAAGTTCAGATATAATAACTGATTGAAAGAGAACTTCAGAGACAAAGTCTCAAGTTTTACTTTGTGACATTCCCGGATTTATTTCTCACTTCAATTTAACGACGTTCATACAGCTACAGCGACCAGCTTTTTGCCTTATTTCTGGAAGAGGGAGTGATTTTACGATGTTACAATAATTTACACTACACAGTGCGGAATACTTGGATGACTGATGAATTGGGAGGGATCCGGAAGGAAGACGTGGCATAAGCGAGATACAAACTCGGCAATTACCTGGATAGAGAAAGGAAAGTCACCAGAACTTCCGCCACAATGGCTGACGTCAGAGCTGGGATTCAAACCCGAATTCAAGTTTTCAGCCATACAGCCAGACCACTGTGCTTCCTACTTCAATTTGCTGAGGACAGGAACAGTTGCGTTGTGCTGCATTTGACAGTCGCACACGCCGTGAAGCATAATGCAGTAATATATCCTAAAGAAATATGCAGTTTCTTCTGAATGCAGAAGAGGATCAATATGGCGGCGGGGCGAGGGTTGGCTGTCTATTTCATTGTAAATGTTGAGTTAGTAACAAACATCAGATCCCCAACGCAATCAAATTCAGTCTTTACGAAGCTGCTAAATGCTATACGACAAATTAACTCCATTGTTTCATAAATTTCGCGAAAATCTACTCAAAATAACGCACGTAGACTATTAATATTATTATTATCATTATCATACTAACTGCGACCATTGCAAATTTGTATATTTTATTTTTCTCACCTCTTAATAATAACTTCGAGTTTTGTTAATGGAATTATTATTATTATTATTATTATTGTCACGTGTATGGATGACTATAGACGGGGTTTGGTTTGGTGAATGGATTTACTGAGCACTTATACACATGACTCGGAAATACAAGTAATTACAGCGTCACCAATAATCTCCATAATTCACAAATCACCCCAGCAACCGCTAAGCCTTTTGCAGCCTTCTGTCTTCACTAACTGTAGCTTCCAGCAGGTATTCTGTTATTGGGTACATACGTGTCTGTCTGTTGTGCCTAGCAAGAGTCCTGTTTTTAGAGCCGTTCCCTATCAACGGCTCTCTGCTGCCTTCGCGAATTTAGTTTTCAGCAGACATGCCACATTATTAATGTTGCCTTGTCTCCTGCAGTAGTTTTATAGGGGCAGGGCGTGAGGTTCACCTAGATTGAGTCCTCTCTACAGCACGTCGTGTTGATGCCTCACAGTCTGCAATGGACAAGTATATGTATGCTTTCTCTAAAGTGACTGTTTTCGTAAGGAGACCGCCTCTGTGGCCTAGAGGTCAGAGTTCGTATCTACAGATCCAGAGATTCCGGGTTCAATTCCCCGCGCTACCATATTTTCTGAGAACTAGTGGGTCTGGAACGCAGTCCACTAACGGCTGCGGTCTAGAAGAGAGAAATTAACAGCAGTGGGGATTCGTTGCGCTGACCACGTGACACCCTCTATCCGCAAAAGTTGGCACTAACTTCGCCGACAAGCGGCTGTCGTTCGGTCGGTATAGTTCGTTTGTGGAATACAGGCCACGGAGTTCTTTTATTGTAGTCTGCTACATTCAGGTGTCTCCACTGTGTCTCACATTGCTACCGCATAAACAGCGTAGCAATTGTTACCACAAAGAGGCAACTATGAGTTTGCCGTGAAGTTAATGTGTCCGTTGTAGCAATGCCTCACTCACTTCACCTCAATGTCCCATGCAAATGAAAATAAGCTTTTCTGTTTCCCCTCTCGGGTTTGGCATTAGAGCGAGTCTACTGCTGCCGAAAACTGGACACGGGCGTACACTTACAAAAAAATAACAATACCAATAATTCTATTCCCACAGTTTTTGCCCCCATATTTCCTATTGCCATAACAAGACTGACTGGTTTGTGAGCAACGGTGGCAGGAGTGTCTGGTTCGGGGGTTGAATCTCTTTTCATCCTCCATCAATTCACCCTCTAAAGTCTCCATTGTCTTTCCATCCTGTTCAGGTTAATGGGAAAGCCGTAGAGGGCAGTTCTGCCGTTACGAAGAGCCCCCCTCTACCCTTGGCCCCTTCTTAATTCACCGTGTACATTATGCAAATGAGAGACACGTAAAAACAAAGTTTTTTCAACCTCTCAATAGTTTTGTTTCATTATATAAAAATTTTTTATACAGTTTTTGAAAGTTGGGTGACAGCGTCTAATCTGCATACGGTTCTGTCGCCAGCGTGTCCGTGAAATGAAAGAGTTTTTAAAAAGTGGCCCCTTCCTTTAGAAACTGCAACTCTTTTTATTTCTAGGGGAGGGGGAGGGGGGGGGGTTGGAAGTGAAATTAAATGAAGGGCGAGGAGGATGGGTCCGTGTGTGGTGTGACCCACGGATGCCTAGCGACTGCATTGTTTCAGCACGGCAATGCATCTCGACACTCAACTCCTGTCTGACGATATGGCCTACAGCCCTTAAATCATTGACCAATAGCATAGCAGTTTGCAGTGGCGGTTCTTATTTCTTCTCCTTTCTGCAGGTTATTTAACGACGCTGTTATAATTGAGGGTACTGCCACTTGTCTCTTCCATCATCGCATGTTCTCTCGTTGCTGGGAAAACGTGTTCAAAGAGTTGCCTTTCCCTAGCAACGGCCCTTTTACCTGTTTACAGCTGTTATTTGGCAATTGGTATCAAAGTTACACCATATAGCGTCAGAAGAATGAAAATATAAACCAACATGAAAAAGGAAACTTGGAAGACCAAGAATGCGGTGGAATATTGAGCAGTGAATCTGATCAAAAAGAAATCTGTTCTTGGTCTCTATATCTGAGTCTAATTTAAAATTTATATTTCTTCATCAGTTCAAGAAGTGTACAGTACAGAATGGTAAAAGATCATAAGAGGAAAACCACGAAGATAGTAAAAAAAAATTGCCGTACATGTGACACGTGACTGAATACATGCCTCTTTAGAGTACAAACAGTTCGATATGTACATGTTACATGTTACTGAACACATGCCTCCTTAGCGTACAGACTGAAACATACGTACGTGTCACACGTTACTGAACACAAGCCTCCTTAGCATACAGATTGAAACACACGTACATGTCACACGTTACTGAACACATGCCTCCTTAGCGTACAGACTGAAACACACGTACATGTCACACGTTACTGAACACAAGCTTCCTCAGTGGACAGACTGAAACATACGTACATGTCACACGTTACTGAACACAAGCCTCCTTAGCGTACAGACTGAAACATACGTGCATGTCACACGTTACTGAACAAACGCCTCCTTAGCGTACAGACTGAAACATGCGTACATGTCACACATTACTGAACAAATGCCTCCTTAGCGTACAGACTGAAACATACGTACATGTCACACGTTACTGAACACAAGCTTCCTCAGTGGACAGACTGAAACATACGTACATGTCACACGTTACTGAACACAAGCTTCCTCAGTGGACAGACTGAAACATACGTACATGTCACACGTTACTGAACACAAGCTTCCTCAGTGGACAGACTGAAACATACGTACATGTCACACGTTACTGAACACAAGCTTCCTCAGTGGACAGACTGAAACATACGTACATGTCACACGTTACTGAACACAAGCTTCCTCAGTGGACAGACTGAAACATACGTACATGTCACACGTTACTGAACACAAGCTTCCTCAGTGGACAGACTGAAACATACGTACATGTCACACGTTACTGAACACAAGCTTCCTCAGTGGACAGACTGAAACATACGTACATGTCACACGTTACTGAACACAAGCTTCCTCAGTGGACAGACTGAAACATACGTACATGTCACACGTTACTGAACACAAGCTTCCTCAGTGGACAGACTGAAACATACGTACATGTCACACGTTACTGAACACAAGCTTCCTCAGTGGACAGACTGAAACATACGTACATGTCACACGTTACTGAACACAAGCTTCCTCAGTGGACAGACTGAAACATACGTACATGTCACACGTTACTGAACACAAGCTTCCTCAGTGGACAGACTGAAACATACGTACATGTCACACGTTACTGAACACAAGCTTCCTCAGTGGACAGACTGAAACATACGTACATGTCACACGTTACTGAACACAAGCTTCCTCAGTGGACAGACTGAAACATACGTACATGTCACACGTTACTGAACACAAGCTTCCTCAGTGGACAGACTGAAACATACGTACATGTCACACGTTACTGAACACAAGCTTCCTCAGTGGACAGACTGAAACATACGTACATGTCACACGTTACTGAACACAAGCTTCCTCAGTGGACAGACTGAAACATACGTACATGTCACACGTTACTGAACACAAGCTTCCTCAGTGGACAGACTGAAACATACGTACATGTCACACGTTACTGAACACAAGCTTCCTCAGTGGACAGACTGAAACATACGTACATGTCACACGTTACTGAACACAAGCTTCCTCAGTGGACAGACTGAAACATACGTACATGTCACACGTTACTGAACACAAGCTTCCTCAGTGGACAGACTGAAACATACGTACATGTCACACGTTACTGAACACAAGCTTCCTCAGTGGACAGACTGAAACATACGTACATGTCACACGTTACTGAACACAAGCTTCCTCAGTGGACAGACTGAAACATACGTACATGTCACACGTTACTGAACACAAGCTTCCTCAGTGGACAGACTGAAACATACGTACATGTCACACGTTACTGAACACAAGCTTCCTCAGTGGACAGACTGAAACATACGTACATGTCACACGTTACTGAACACAAGCTTCCTCAGTGGACAGACTGAAACATACGTACATGTCACACGTTACTGAACACAAGCTTCCTCAGTGGACAGACTGAAACATACGTACATGTCACACGTTACTGAACACAAGCTTCCTCAGTGGACAGACTGAAACATACGTACATGTCACACGTTACTGAACACAAGCTTCCTCAGTGGACAGACTGAAACATACGTACATGTCACACGTTACTGAACACAAGCTTCCTCAGTGGACAGACTGAAACATACGTACATGTCACACGTTACTGAACACAAGCTTCCTCAGTGGACAGACTGAAACATACGTACATGTCACACGTTACTGAACACAAGCTTCCTCAGTGGACAGACTGAAACATACGTACATGTCACACGTTACTGAACACAAGCCTCCTTAGCGTACAGATTGAAACATATGTTTCTGTTTTACTGTATCGCATCAAAGTTTGAACTTTTTCCTTTTCCCTTTGATATTTCAATTGACTTTAATATTCTTTAACACAGTCTCCATTTTACTACTTTGAAACCAACTTCTTTTAAAAATGATTTCCCATTTCCTACATTTTCTCTGTTTCGTATTTTTTAAAATCTCTTTATACTTTTCTCTGTTTAGCCAGGATTCCGTTTTGTTAACACATTTGCTCTCCCATTCATTCATTCTTATTCCCTCTGTGCCTTCATCTCTTTTGTCCTCAAAGGTGAAAATAAAATAAAAATCGCTCGATGGAACCTGCAAAGGAAGAACATGGAACATGGAATGCGCAGACTCGTCTCCGAGGCTCACCTGCCCGTCTCCACGTTACATATCAAATTCAGGACCGTATAGCGTGAAAGGATTTTGCAAGGTAACGGTACTTCTTTAAGCACCACGCTATTGAGAACCATGGAGAAGTGGACGTATAGGTTCATATACGCTTAACCTCCGGAATAACCGAAAGTGAGTGGTCAGCTTGAAGCCCAGGGGAAAGATCCCCCGGTACTCATTGGATAGGAGGCTGTGTTTGTCCCAGAGCCAGTATGGACGACGTGGGAAAAACATTCTTTGTGACTGAAAGAAATCGATCTCCGATTCTTCGGTTGTCCAGTTAGTAGATCGCCGCTATACCGAATGAGCTGTCCTTACTCCAGAATTATGGTAAATACAGCCCAGTCCCTGTAATGACGTATAATATATATAGATATAACTGCCTCACAGGTTTGAGGAATTCAGCGGTATTTGTCAGTGAGAGCTGTTGGAGCCTTTTCCCCGAGACTGGACGCAGGAAACTGTCGAAACACCTAATTAGCTCTCTGATTCAAATTGATGTACATAGGCCGACATTGGAATATTCTCGGAGAAGTAGAAATGAATACTGATTTCTAGATTGTAGTTCGCCCTAACTGAATAAAGCACGAGTTAAATCTTGCTTGAATTTAAAGCTAGTTCGTTACTAGTGTGGAGTCTGGAAGATGCAACAGACTCTAAAGAAAGAAGGTAAATGTACCCTGGGCTCAACCAATTAAGCACTACGCCATGAAGACGTACGAGGGAGTGGATGTATAGATACACATTTTCTTGACCTCGGCAATAGCTGGATTTGAGTGGTAAGCTTCACGCTCCTGCTGCTTTACTCCCGGGAAAATGTTCCCGGTACCCATTGGATACGAGGCTGTGTGAGCCCCAGAACCGGTTTGGACGACGGGGAGAAGTGAAAATTTTTGCCTCCACCGGGACTCGGACTCCGACCCTTCGTTGTTCAGCTCGTAGCCAGTCGCTATACCGACTGAGCTATCCCGGCTACAGACTGTTCCTTGTTAAAATAAAATGTAATCACAATATACGAACAGATAAATCGGACTTAATTTAAAAGTAGCTAAATACATCATATTCGTAATTTTTTTGTCATTACATTTGCTGTAGAACACATGAACATGTCGCATCAGCCCTAGCAGATGTAATTATGAATGCCGTTACCTAGCGCAGAACAACTAACAGTCTATTTATAGCACAGCCTGCCGGCTAGACAGAACAAAAGTCAAAATAATTAGTATAGCTGATCGGTACGCCTGTCCACTCTCTCCTCTTGTGGTAAAATAAGTTATATATTGATGACAGGAACGTCTGCCCGAGGGGGGACACTGAAAGGTGCCCACAATTAGCATTTTCAAAGCGTTTCACTTACATGTGGGAGTAAGTGTATGGGCACATTACGGTAATGATACGCAGTGAAGTGAGTTTGGTCTACCTCTGAGAGTTATGCCTATATATCTTCATTACATATTATAGATTTGGGGGGGGGGAGTATTTTATGACAGTGTCAATATGTAGATGGAGTCGCGATGGCTCACTCGGTATAGCTACGGGCTGATTGCCAGGGTTCTGTTTTCGGCAGGAGCAAAATTTTTCTCTACTCCACAACGTCCAGACCGGATCTTGGGCACACCCAGACTCCTATCTAATGGGTACCGGGGGCTCCTTTCCCAGGGTAAAGCGGCCAGGGTGTGAACCTGACCACTCAATTCCATGTAGTGCCGAGATCAAGAATGGTGGAGCTATACCTTCACTCCCCATGCCTGTTCATAGCATAGTGCTTAATTAATTAATTAAGCATAAGGATAAATTTTATTTTTAATATATATATATAAACAAGTATTGCATTTCACGAAAAGAAGGAAACTGTTTCAAATGAGCTGGAGAAGATTTTGAAGGAAGCGGTCGTGGCATGACTGAAGTACAGCACTGAGGAACTGAAAAGAAACACGTAAAACTTCATTCAGGATCCAGTCGGTGGACTGGCCGCGACTCAAAACGAGCACCTCCCAAATTCGAGTCCCCAGAGTGTGTTGTTGTATTTAGGTTGTGCTCTCATATACACGTACCTACATTCAGTATGTCTATTTTTATCATTCAAAATGTAAAATATATTTCTGCATAATTAATCAGCTGACCTCAACAAATACTTTTGTACGTATACTTCGGTAGGTATACATCAGAATATTATCAAAGCTAACATGGTAAACTGAAACAAGACCCGCGTCATAACACACAAGGTTATAAAAAAACATTAGATGTAGTATTCCTACTGCAGTACACAGCACACAGCATACAGGAACATATCAAACCATAAGGTAAGCAATAATCAAATACAACATTAAACAGTATATATAATAATATATAAAGTCCTAAGTAATATAATATCGTTGCAGCCATACAACCTCAAGCTGACGTCTCCCATCTTCGGGATGAATTAACAAGGAAGAGTTCAGCATTTTATATCAAATATTTTAACGTTTTAGCGCTTTAATTTAAAAATAGGTTCGGATGAATAGTGAGAACTTGAGAGTGTACTCAACTATCTTAGCATGTTTGTGCTTTTACACGTCAACATATCGTAGCAACGTCCACACGACAAACATAATTGTGAACATCAAAACAGCGACAGTGTTTCCATAATTGTAGCAAGTGCCTCTGATGATGGTTGTGTCAAACCGAAACATGTAAGGCAGAAATAATAATAAAAAGTGACCTACAAATTGTTACACTCGACGGACTTTCTATTAACTTTGTGAAACAAGAGACTCCTTCCTTATTCGTGACATTCTATTATATTGTGACGTATAACTCCATTGTTAGGTAACGACTCTGCATACACATACCCACGAATGACAACACGCGCAACAATAGGACACCTATTCCTAGGCAGCGGATCAGTAAATACGCCTAAAATAATACGGGACAGTAGAAGACGGCGTTTTCCTTGGGGTCCGCCCCGAGGATATATAACGAGAAGTTTCCAGGGAGCAGTGAGTTGTTAAGAATCTGGCCGAGTTCTGGAGATGGCATTAGAAGACATTTGAGAAGAAACGACAAGAAAGTAATTAGGCTGTGAAAAGAAGATTTCATGTGTGATTTGATGTTACTGTGAGACTGTTAAAAATCCTTGGCCAGGATACGACTAGTGAACACTGAGAATCATAGTTCGTATATAACGGTGAACTATAAATTGTGTAGATCAGGGATAGCGCTGTAATTGTCTGTAGTCGCTGGTTGAATGTATAATCTGTCAATAAATCGAATCATCCCATCCAAACCCCGTCTTATAAGACAAGCACAACGCCCCAAAAATGAAAATATATGCCTTACGCTCCTGAAATATGTTAGCGCTCGAGAATTCACAGAATTACTGAGGCTTTGGACGCTTTCCATCGTCCGAAATTTTAGGTAATAGAGGACACGACGTTTCGGAAACTCGATCTGTTTCCGTCTTCAGGTGAGAAAGAAAGACCCCTACTCAGTTGGGCCCCTTAGAAAGAGCTAAGCTAAGGGCCCAACTGAGTAGGTGTCTTACTTTCTCACCTGAAGAAGGAAACATATTGAGTTTCCGAAACGTCGTGTCCACTATTACCTAAAATTTCGGACGATGGAAAAAGTCTAAAACCCCAGTAATTCTGTGTCATCTACCATCGTCAGATCCCTTTAGAATTACTAGAGATTTCGTTGCTATGGTAACCTGAAGTTACACAATTTAAGAGCTCTCGTCTCAGTGATACATTACACAAGCAGATGTGGTTAGTTAACGCTAGTGTTTTGCATTTCTCCGTTAAAAGATCTGGGAAATTAGGGCGAGCTTTCTGTTGTGAGCGCGCACTTAGATTTGTTTTTTCCTTGGCAATACAGCCCCAGTGGGCCTAGGCCTACTTCCATGAACTTCTCCGCTCAATTAGGTTTTTATAGATCTTACACATTCGGTAGGACTCCTTGGGCGGGTGATCAGCTCGTCGCAAGGCCTCTACCTGTACACAAACACAGAAAAACGCACACACACAAACTAAACATCCATGCCCTTAGTCGGATTCGAACCCACGATCCCGGTTTCCAAGCGAGCGAAGACAGTACATGCCTTAGACCGCTCGGCTACCGTGACCGGCGCGCGCTTAGATTACCACCAAACATTTCTGCTTATTGGTCGGAGCGTCTTTGTGCATCCAGATATCCAGTGTGTCGCGCATTTTGTTTCCTGGGTTACTGGCTCTCCCCCATCTACAGTTGCTGACAGAAGCGTATGGAAGGGACTCAAGGCAAGGCGGAAGATTTCTTATCTTATTTCGTTAGGGAACCAGTTCCAGAGGGGAGTAAATTCTTCCAAACTCAGACTTAAGAACTACGGCAAACTTTATATGAATTTCACGGGAGGCTTGACAAGTGGAGCACCACTAGACACCCTCTTACAGAATATAGACGCTGTTGTTTACCTGGCTGTCGGGAGAGGGGGCGTAAGGATTTACAATTTTTTTTAACCAGATGGGTTTAATTAGAAATATTTCCATTATCCACAAACAAACATTTTCATGTTACACCGTTATAACAGCTAATTTGTTCAAAAATACACAGTGTCCATTTAAGGGCTGCTTTAAACCATATCAGAATTATAGATCGTCTTGTAAAATGGACACCGTGTTGTCTGGAAGAAGTTAACAGGCATTTCTGAGGATCTTACTCCTTGCATCTTCAGGTTTTAAGGGGAAGCCAAGCTCCTATTGATATTATGGGACCTTTACTTGTGTTTGATCCAGGTTTCCCTTATGTGACTCCCTCCCTCCCTGTTATGTTGCTCCTTCGACTTAATCTTTGACCCTGAAGATAGAATATTCCTCCTAAGGGTCAATAAACTTCTACAGAACTACATGGAATCAAGAAACGTCTCCATATTTACTGTTGTAACTCTGATCCACAACACAGAAAACACAAGTGCTATTATCACATATTAACTCACAATGACCCTATGCATACATGTAACACGCTTACATAAGTATATCACGTGACTAGAGAAATTACCGTTGAAAATTCGTCGGAAAGATTTCATTCCTATTATACACTATATTTCTATGATTCCATGCATTCTAACAGAAGTTTTATCTCAGAAAAAAATGGCGCTGTCTCCTTCCATTTTCGGGGCCGAAGAGCAAGTCAAGAACGGAGCCAGAAGAGTTAAGTGACACCGAAATATTAGTAAAATTCAACAAGACTATACGGCGTCCCAGTAGATACTATTCTGCACGGTTATCGTCATAGGAATCTGAATTCCAATGTATTGTGATTTACATATTTAAAAGGCCGCGCCATAGCTCAAGCGGTTAGTCACTGGCTTCCCATCATGGCGGTCCGGGTTCGATCCCGGGTCTGGTCAAGTGGCATTTGTGGTGGACAAACGCTGGGGCAGGTTTTCTCCGAGTACTTCGGTTTCCCCTGCCAATCTTCATTCCACCAGTTGCTCCACAATCACCCTCACCTATCATCCGGGGCTGGTACAATAGGCCAGAAGTGGCCGCAGTACAAGGTACTTAGTCCCACCCCACTAGCAATAAAAAAAATGGCTCATATCAGGGCCTTAGTTACAGTGCGCTACCATCTCTCACTTATAATGTAAAGACAACCACTGCCCCGCTACTTATTCCCATAAATCTCATGCGCGACCCAGTGGTCAGGCCTCAAAACATGGCCTGTAGGTGTGACTAACAGCGCAAGAGTAAGGAACACAAGTTTTATAGGCGTTTATTTTGCGTATGAGAAATTCGTAATAGGGTGCAGAAGGCAATTAGGGGTTGTAGCGATGACAAACGGTTTAATCCCTTGCAACATAGGCTTTGTAAGCTATACATCTCAACAGGAACCTATATATAGCTTGGTGCCCTCCCAAATTGGGGCAGTTATACCTCCCTGCACGCCAGCACCACATCATAGGCACTCGGTTAGTTCTGACCGGAAGTACAGCAATATTCTGGTTTCCTGTCAGAAAACGTTGCAATATCTATCCACCGCTCTATAACGTACAAGTAGGCTGGAAGGATGTGTGGATACAAGAATGGCATATTTGATATGCTGAACAATAGATCAATTTTACTAAACGTAAAAAGATGAAGGCAAAGTTGTCGCTGTACTTAATTAAGCGCTATGAGACGAAGATGTAGGCTCGCTTTCCAGAAATTTTCGTAATGTGTGGCTCTGTGGAAGCAGCTCCATTCAAATCAGTAGTTCTCTAAGACTCGCCATAAACGCTCGTGTAATGGGAACCTTGTGGGGGGAGTGGAGGTATAGCTCCATATATTCCTAACTTTGGCACTAAATGGAGGTGGGTGGTCAGCTTCACGCTATGGGCGTTCTAACCACGGAGAAATATCCCCTCTTACCGTGTGTGCAGTAGATCGGGTGGGCTCCAGGCCCGGTCTGGTAGCTGTGGAAAAGACAGGAATTTTTTCGCCTCTGCCAAGAATCGAACATCAATTCCGCAGTCGTCAAGTCCGTAACCTAGTCTCTGTACTGACTGTACTATCCCGGAGGTAACGGTTACTATGCTTATTCCTTGATCATAATTTTACTTCGTTCAATGTATCTGTCATCTTGCATGTGACGAGCATAGAACACGGTAAAATTTACACTATAAAATATTAACAACAAAATTAATTGAAAATAACTAGCCTAAATATCATGCAAAGTTTTGGAGGGACAGCTACAAGCTGTTAGGGCATTCAAGGAGGCTTTGGGATTTTATGGACACTGATATGACGTGCCGCACCATCTGGTGTCAGACTCTGCGGTCAGAGGCGGACCCCTGCAAGCACCGTAATGAACCGTACTGCGATATTCTGGGTTACTGAACCTCGTTTATGAATTGGTACAGATATTTCGGAGGAACATACTGTCTCCATTATCAGGGTAGATGTTCATGAAATTCAGGCATCATGCAGGAAGTGAATTTCTTGGCGACTACTAGTTTCGTAATAAAGACACTGTTCTATGGAGTTTGTCAAAAAATTACTTTGCTGATTTTCAGTTTTTCAGTGACTTAATTTTACTATCCATCCCCTTATCCCATGAGTACCGGTGATATTTTCTTCGAGGAAAAGTGGCCGGGGCGTGCAGTAGAATGTTCGCCTCCATATAGTGTCGAAAAACGGATCGCCTCTGTGGTTTAGTGGTCAGAGTTCCTGCCTACAGATACAGAGGTTCCATGGGGATCCGTTGCGCTGACCACGTGACACCCTCTATCCACAAAAGTTGGTACTAACTTCGCCGACAAGCGGCGGTCGCTCGGTCGATAAAGTTCGCTTGCGGACTACAGGCCACGGAGTTTGTTTGTTTTATAGCGCCGAAATTAGCAATGTGTGCAGCTATACCTCCACTTTCCCAAACGTTTGCATGACGGGATGCTTAGTTATGCACAGAGAAAACTGCACTTTTACACTTTACTTTCATGTTTCTGCGTAAACTGATGGGGTTACATAGTCTGAGATAGGGCACTGAGACAGTTGTAGAGAGTGAGATGGAAAGTAATTTGAATGAAGCCCTGGATATTGATTTCTGGGTACCTACATTGGACTTCAGAATTCTAAAAACTGTTAACACAGGTTGCCTAAAAAGTTTTCAGCAAAACGAACCACAGAAATGATAGTGACTGAATACTTGTAGCAGTGTACAAAAATCTTTTATATAAACAGCACAGCCTACATTATGCCGGTTACAACTACTTCCACTGTCTGGCAGTTGTTATCAACGTTTCGAAGGAACGTACTGCCTCAATCATCAGGGTAAGTCAGGAATCTATACAGGAATCCAACAACAAAGGGACATAAAAAAGAGCAGAATTTCTTGTTTTTTTAAGCCTGAACAATAAATGAGTACCATTTTCGAAACGTCAGTATATTGGACTACACAGCATCACCGCTGTGTTAACCTGGGATACAGCAAAGACAACAACAGGCTGAGATGTCTACGTGTTCAGTAATGTCATTGATATTCAGTGTCAATTTGAACTGCAGTTCAGAAGCACGGGGCAACGGACAGTAAATAAATTATCTGAGCTGTAGGTCTGTGTTGCACTAAGCAACCGTGAGCACTACGGCGAAGCGACGCAATTACCTGTCAAGCAGCGAAATATTGATGGCATCCGTTGTAACAGAATCACATTCTGTACGGGGACACTGACCATGTGTGCTAGCGTACCGCTCAGAGAACTGAGGTCTGTCAATATGGGATTCATGTCCAGACTCGCCGTACAGACTGGTGTAGCTGCCACTGCTCTGGACTTATCGAATCTCTGAAAGGACATCGTTTATCCTAGAAGAAAGCAGTCTTCTGGGATGTGGCGCCATGTAGATATTGTGTTAACCGATGTTTCGGAGGAACGTTCGCCTCCATCTTCAAGAAGAAACTCCGCCAGCAGGAACCGGCGCGAGGAAGTGCTCAAATCTTACATCGGTTATCCTAGTTTACCGCGGTCTTCATCAGCGCCTCCCTCCGGGAGAGTACCACCATTAATTCAGGACAGTTTCCTACCAAATCCCCTTCAATTCATCTACTTGAGAAATTAGCTCAGTCGGTATGGTGGTTGGCTACGAGCTGGATAGCCAGGGTTCGATTCCCCGCAAAAGTAAGACTTGGTCCAGATCGGCTCTGGGACCCACACAGCCTCATATCCAATTGGTAGCTGGGGTCAAGCGGCTGGGACATGAAGCTAACCACTCATCTCCATCTAGTGCCGAGATCAAAAATGGTGGAGCTATACCTCCAGTTCCCTATATGTCTTCATGGCGTCGCTTTACGTTTACCATATCTTTCTACCGTTTGACGCTACCTAACCTGGTTACTGACGGGGCCGTCAATAAGAGGAAATTTCTAGAGAAAAACAGACGCGCTTGTCATGTTCAGGTTCTCACGTACGCGTCAGTTCCTGAGGGCTGTGAATCACAGTTTCCTCTTACCCTGTTGAGACTCGGGCTACAACCCTCTCTCTGCTGCCATTCTGTTCAACATTTCCAAGTTTCTGTATAAAATCTTTAAGATTCGTAAGAAATGGTCACTAAACCAATCGCTGTCTTCTGTAAGCCATGCGCACGTTGAAATGAGGCAACCGGAACTCTATGTGAAATATAGACAGCAAAACGAAATGACAATCGAGACGAAACCTGTTTCGACGTTTCGGGGGAGCGTACTGCATCTGAAGACTTTGCCCATCAAGCAAACAGCAAGCAGAATGGTGATGTTTGTTTTTCAGGCTCACTACACAGGCTCTTCCCTTCTTCTGAGGCCCACGTAGTCTCCTATCCATTCGACGCAAGGGACATTACCCATGGGATAAAGCGGCCGAAACGTGAAGCTCACCTTAATGGTGATTACCTGCAGTTAGATTTAAACAGATCTCTGAATCGTGTACATGCACAAAGCCGGAGCAGGCTGTCACAGCGGAAACGGCCTAGACTCATATTCGGGAGTTACTTGGTTCGAATTTTGACCGGGATACCGGGTATCCTGAGATCCTTCGTAGTATTCTTCAGTACCTCCACTATGCCAGCGTCATTAAATAAATCAGAAAAATACATTCATTCTACATGTATGTTCCGTATGGTTCTCACACTAAACAGTGACTGTTTCCCTAAACAGCATTAACCGGCTGGGCTTTATAGCGGGGACGTAATGTGTTTCCTGTGAGGTACGAAATGAATTCTTATATACAACTTAAAGTGTCATTCGGGCTTCAGAGGTTTAACCTCAGATAGGTCTCTTGCTTTTAGCTGTACCTATTTGCTTCCTATACTCATTCATGACTTAATTCTTTTGTTTACAGAAATTGGTTGGATATTTTAGTGCCGTTAAGGTAAGTACTACGGAAGTATGTTAGCATTTTATTACGTATTTCTTTACGACTATGTAGAATATAAGTGGCAGACATCCCGAGGGGAGCAGTGGCTCTAATTGTGTAGTGTGTGACACGGTGATGCTCTGGGCGGTATAAGCAGGTGTTGATTATTGTAATAACGTTGGAGAGCGCTAAGTGCCAGATCGCCTGCAAGGTGAAAATGGGATGATGAAATAGGAATAAGATAGATATCTGCTTCAGTTCTACCTGTTAAGAGATAAATATATGTTTCTGATGACCTATTAACATATATTAAAGTGGTACCAGGTCTTCCGTACAGCAGGTATTTCTGTCATGCATAGCGGGTTGTATACAGAGCAAGGTAAGCCGTAGAGGCTCATAGGGTTGCGAGACTTAAGCTCCCACATTTTCTAGAAAATCGACTCACAACTGGCGGTGAGGTTGTCAGCCTTAAGCACCACCCGCCCTTTAACCCCAGGAAGATTCCTGGTACTCATTTCTGTTAGAGGCTGAGTCGACTCCAGGGCCATAGTGCAGCTGGAAGGATTAGGTAATTTAAAACTCCAATGACCTCATCAGGAACCGAACCCGCGGCCTTCCAGGTTCTACCATAGTGCCTCAACCAACTACGCTACCGCGTGTATTGTGAGGCTGACATATTCCATAAACATTATAACGAAAGTGAACAAAGCAACATGCATATCATGTTTTAGGAACGTATACGGACTTGTAGAGCGAAATTTTGGAGGCCGACATGTTCAAAACGTCATTCAAAAGCCAACATGGCCCACGTATGATTCACAAATTCCACAGGAGAACGGTGAATAAAATAACTTAAATTTTAATTTACATTAACAACATCAGAAACTTCTGGGGATTACTGAAAGGAAGGTATATAAAAATTATACTGAATTTTTTACAGTGAAATAAATTTCACCTCAATAATATTTAAAAATCTGATTCATATGGAAAACACAGATCTCCATTTTTAACAAATATTATGCTTTTAAAGAACAAAGTCAAAATTACATTACTTCTGAAGGTCAGTGGGCCAGTTTCTCTTGGTGTCAAGACCCTATCTGTGGCCTAAGACCAGATTTTTGTTACTGTCGGTTGAGGGTTTGTACATTTCTTCCAAATAATATATAGGAATCCAGTTGCTGTCATTGGAAACAAACATTAAAACAATAGATATTACTGTTTCTTATTTTGGGTAGCACTAATTTCGGAACCATTAATATTTCCTGTTCTGAAGAACACTAACTCACCAACAGTGCTCTCATGTTCCTCTTATTCGAGATCATTAACTCAGCAGCCACGTCCTAATAAGTTCTCCAATTCTTCACTTACATCTCCGAATGCGTAAGCGAAATAGGGGCACATTCTCTTAATCACCCTATATTTATACGGAAGTGTTAAACGTTGTCGGCAACTTCAATATCCGCTAGAGGCAGGAGTTCTGCCCTGCGCAAGGTGCTACTAGACTGACCAACGGTCTGGGAAGGAAAAAAGTGTGTCGATTAGATAAACAAGTTCTGCAGACAGAGAGCTTTATATCTCGCTATGCTAATGTCATCTATTAGCATAAGTCTATATTAATCTTACCCCATGTAAAGAAATGATTACAGGGTTTTGAACACACATGCTGCGGTGAAGAAGCGACAAAAGGCGTGAAGAGAGTGGGAAACGGGGTCGACCTAACGATCCCAATTTGCGTTTCCGCCTCTGTAGAATGTGCCAAGCAGAGAAAGTACAACATTGGAACAGCAGATGAGAGGCAGATTAAGAACCTGGCAAGCCATGCCCGATAAATAAAATCATCAGGAGATATTGTGTTCTTATTCTCCCTCTAATATACAGAACGCTTTTTCCTGATAAATAACTGACATGAACAATTCATATTTTCAAAGGCGCTCACAATTTGTTGTATCTATATAAAACAGTTTTGTATCAGCGACATAAAAAACCCGAAATTATTCTTGGCTTTACCATAACAAAGCATCGTCGAGCGTTAACACGTCGCATAATCGTAAACTAAATCACGAAGCAACGGCCGGTCTTTGTATATTCTATGTATATTCTGTGAGTACTGATAATATTCTGATGTGAAAATATTAAGTACAGAATTGTCACTTATTTGGGAATGTAACTATAGATAAGGTAGGGATCGGATATTGGATTTATTGACAACTTGAAGATCATAACTTCAAGTAACTACAGCGCTGTCGCTAATTGACATACTTTACAATTCACGACAGCACGTACTAAACCTTCTCAGTCTGCTGTGTTTTCACCGGCTGATGCCTAGTAACGGCTTCCAAAGTCGCAGGTTCCTCAGCTTAGGTGCTCACATCATTACTGGCCGACGACTGTCTCACAACTAAATTAACGCTTCACTTCACTCAACTCAACTGAAATAACTCCACCGACTGTCTGCTTATAACATCTCGGCACGGACAGCATAGAAAACACCGCTTCCAATAGTTCTTCTATTGTTGCGTCCCGCAGCTGTCGCATGGACCGCGTAGAGAACACCTCTTCCCATTTATTATATTACTGCCTAGCAAAGGGCGTTTTTTTACCGTCATTACTAAGCAACGGGGCTATATACTACAATACGCAGGGCCGTAGTAAAGGAAGGGCGGTCCAGAGGGGTACCCCCGGTGCCTTTTTTGAGTACTGAGTCGCTGTTCTGACATTTTATTTAAAGACGGCGGACTGAAACATAAGAATCAGTTAATAAGAAGTTCTGGGGACAACTTATCGCCTAATTTCCTATGAAGCGACAAGCAGAAAAATACTTCAGTATGTACCTGTTAAGCAATCAATAAAATAACACAAATTGTGAGGCTGTAGTGTTGGTATTATTGATGGAAAAGATTTATTACTTACGCTGTTGAGATGGCCTCAGGTGACATGATATGCATACTAAGTTTCATGACGATCGGTTCCGGTATTCAAGTAGTATTAAGATTATTACCTCAACAATTTGAGATGCTGCAGTGTTGGCAGCACTGATGGGATTTCTCAAGCATGCCGTTTAGATAACGTGAGGTGACGTGATATATATACCGAGTTAACAGAGATCGGTTCACGCTTTCAGAAGTTGTTAGGGGTGATATACACACAGACACACCGAGACGAAAATGACCTCACAAGTCTACTTCCAAATTTAAAATAAGAAAAGTAGGCTAAAACGAACAAGAAATCATCACTGTTATAGTTAATTTCGCTTCAACTAGTAACGTCTTCACAAATAATGAACATACGTGAATAAAAGCTTAGAGTTTGGTTAATATTCAAGTTCTCTGTTACAGGCAGAACCACTACTCCCTGAAGTACATGCATTTCGTGACAGTTCTGTATTTAGGAGTACAATGATAAAGTTAAAACAAAAATTTAAATTCGCTTAGTGGGGGGTGAAGTTCAACTGGGTCCACTCGGCACACCGGCCACTGATTGGCCTATTGTAACCTGACCCTGGTGATTATGATGATGGAGAATTTGGTGGAATAAAGATTGGCAGGGGAAACCGAAGTACTCGGAGAAAACCCGCCCCAGCGCCACTCTTTCCACCACAAATCCCACTTGACCAGACCCGGGATCGAATCCGGACCGCCGGGGTGGGAAGCCGGCGACTAACCGCTTGAACTATGGCGCGGCCTATGATAAAGTTAAGTAAACGATGAGTCTCACGCCAATTATTTGAACCTGCAACTGCGTGTTATACTTGAAAAGAAGAAGCCACGTGGGAAGAGGGGGTGGTAAGAAGGTTGTGCCACAACTGTAGATGCTCAGGGAGCAGGTCAAGTAATAAACACCTGTAAACATTCTAACGAGTCACAGTTAGTAACAGGTACCTCAAGAAACATCTACAAATTCCAGACAACTTAAGAGTGGAACATAAAGTTGTCCCTGTGCTTAACTAATTAAGCACTAAGCTATGAAGGCGTATGAGGGAGTGGATGTATAGATACACGTCTCTTGACCTCAGCACTAGCTAAAGGTGAGTCGTAAGCTTCACGCCCCGGCCGCTTTACCCCCAGGAAAAGACCCCCACAGTACCCATTAGATAGGAAGTTGGGTGGACCCCAGGGCCAGTCTGGACAACGCGGAGAGGGGAAAATTCTTGACCCTACCGGGACTCGAACGCCAACCCTTCGGTCGTCAAAGAGCACATAGCCAGTCGCTATACCGACTGAGCCATCCCGGCTCCTAGTACAACTACTGTAATTAGTTTAAAACTTTGAAAATCCGAAGAAATTTCGTTGAAATTCAACTTATATTTTTGGAGGAATATTTCTCGTCCATGTTCAGGGTTGAAAAATAAGTGAAGCGAGAAACCGGCTTGAATCAGGTAGCAGCGACAGCCAACAATCTGATTGCGTATATCGGATGATATCACTGTAGAAAAATACGCAAGTTCTGCTGCTGTGTTTGATGCCACTAAAATGGATATAATTTGTTTTTATTCCAAGAGCAAAGATATTTAAGTCAACGCGTTGAAAGAGCTGAGAAATTGGATGGGGCATAAGCTGATTTTGTTGAAACGTGTATCTGAATGGGCGATCTTCAACCCTGAAGAGTGAAGAGCAAATCCACTCAACTCAGCCCCGTAATCCTGTGAACTTCTGCAGCTGCGGTTTGTAAGGGCAGGGCCCTGCGAAGGCTCCAAACACATGCCTGTAGCATGGACACCGTTTCGACGACGACAGAAAGCGGTAACCGCAGTGTAAACACACCTTCGCCCATGATAATATGCAGTGGCTTCTTCAGGCTGGATCGCCATCTTCCCTTTTACCAGAATATCTTCAAATATTTTTTTGGAAAGAATATATCAGATGAAAGGAGCATTTTTCACATTAATTCTTTTCTTATATGAACATCTGCTGAATGAAAATGACTTTCATTCTCATGACAATACAACATAAACACTTTCACCTTTCCTGATAACACAATTTGATATTTTTCAGTGAATCGGCGAAGCCCATTATAAAATTGACGTGTTGCAAATAACCACAATTTTTCGTTAGCCCATATTTTGTTTGCTGCAATTTAGGTTTTTACGACGGTGATTTGGTTGTGGCAGCGTGTACATAAGTTCAGTTACGGTTCGGAGAAGCAACCTGCCTCCATCTTCAAAACTAAAGAAGAATTAAAGAAAGTTGCCAGCAGGGAGCAAATAAAGCTTTCAGCCATGATGATAGAGGCAGTATGCTCCTCCGAAAGGTCGTTGAACTATCGGACTACATGGCGTAACTTTCCGGAAGACAGTAAACCTAATTTTGATAGCCACCGCTGTGACTACCTCAAATCCAAGAAATAAATATTTTCTCCAAAGTAATCGTGACGTCATTTAGATATTTAGGGGAGACTGCGATCATAAACGTTTTGGTGTTGGGAGATTTAAAAGTAGGGCTTAAAATTCGCCAGACCAACAGATAACCCCGCATCATTTACTCTGAAAAAAAATGTGCACTATAATTGATCTGGAAAATGCCGTTGCATGGAGTGGCATCTGCCGGCAAACCCGGGTACTAAAGGTAAAGCAATTTATAACAAAACACAGCCGAGAACGCGCTACAAGCTGCTTCCAAGATCCATCTACATACAGAGCCGTAATAAAATGCAGCCATCAATGTTAATTAGATTCCTGTCAACTTTGATAACAACTTACGACATTCTGAGAGGACTTTTCTTTTAAAATTGCGAGGTTAATAGTTTAAAACCTCAGAAAAATATTACTAAGAATGGTAATAATGTTCATATCGATATAAATATGGGTAATTAAATGCATAATTAAGATTTAAGAAGATAATATCCTATGACTAATAAGCAGCATTAATACTTATATCCTGAGCATTAGGTTGGCATGAAGGATTATTACAAACATTAATTACCTAATTACGTCAAAATACTACACGGACATGCGCAGAAATATGGATGAAAACAAATGAGAGAAAACTGCTGATAGGCGCCGAGACTTACAATAAACTGTAAGAGGAAATTAAAACTATCTTTCTGCAGTTATGATAAGCCACCTTAGAAATACATCACTTTTCGAGAGTAATGCCTCCTGGCATGTGCCGCCGTCAATTTAGGTAAAAGTCAACAGATATTTCGAAAGAATATAATTCCTCTATCTTCGCGGTCGAAGGAAAAAC
The DNA here is from genome assembly GCF_002891405.2 of Cryptotermes secundus. Classification (NCBI taxonomy): domain Eukaryota; kingdom Metazoa; phylum Arthropoda; class Insecta; order Blattodea; family Kalotermitidae; genus Cryptotermes; species Cryptotermes secundus. The sequence continues at coordinate 1,310,639 of NW_019729900.1, read as the reverse complement.
CAAGAAAGAAACCAGGAAACAGAGCAAAGTGAGCGCTGCTTGCATAACACATCTACCCTGAAGATGGAGGCAATATATGTCGATGAATCTCTGTAGGACTACAAGGGGTCATACCCCACAGTCACCGATGTAAAAAACTCAAAGAAACTAATATAATTCTTGCTTATCCGAATTAAGTTGTTTGTGGGTTTATTCTTCTGAACCAACACGCTGATATTACGTTGTACTGCTTAACACACACCATTCAACGAACAAACTACCAAATTCCACTTTCAGAAACGTGTAGTCTACCAGAAAGTACAGTTCACGGATCTGAGGCACACATTGCGCTGCCTATCATCTGGAATGTTACTCCGTGTAGTCTGGTAGAAGTTTACAGACGTTTCGGAGAAATGTAGTGCTTCCATTTCAGGGTCCACCAAAAGCAAAGCAACAGAGAGTTGATGACTGTTGCTTGTTCGCCGTAATTTTCGTCCATACTTTCTTCCGAAATGTCAGTAAACTTCTACCAGACTACACGGCGTCACATACAAGCAGATAGTGTTCTTCTTTGATCATTTTCGTGCTCACAAGAGTCAGCAGCTGGGTCCCATCCTCAGTCACAAGACTTCTGGCCGCATCGCTTGATTCGGTCTGCAATCTCAACCCAGCCAAATTCTTAAAAATCGCCCCAACATTCAGTTACCTCGAACTGTTTAACCCAATGAAAAGTTCAGAAGCTGATAATTCCCCACTTGCCCACATCACGAGCCTCCTGAACAAAGTGAAAACCCTAAACTTTAATTTGAACATTATCTTTCCATCTACGTTTAGATCGCGCGAGTGGTCTTTTACTTCTTGCTTTTCAGACTTACATTTATATGCTTACGCATAGGCCAACACGTGCAGCCCAACACACCGGTATATTCCGAAGAAAGGCGACCTCCTGCTCCTCAACTGGGGAAATCGGAAAGACATTTTTTATTTAATACAGGTCGGAAAGTCGAGGGTTTGAGTCATGATCAGGTCGTTTCATTTTTCAATTGACCTAATCCTTCCAGCCGCACTATGATCCTGGGGTCGACTCAGTCTCTAACAGAAATGAGTACCGGGGAGCTTCCTGGGTAAAGGGCGGACAGCGGGAGCGTAAGGCTGATAACCTCACCGCCATCTGTGAGCCGATTTATAGAAAATGTGGTAGCTTCGACGTCTCACAATGCTATGGGCTTCCAAAGCCTGTTATAGGGATAGCTGTACCTTTAATAATAATAATAATAATAATAATAATAATAATAATAATACTTATAGATGTATCAGTACCGTCAGACAGGAATGTAGTAC
>NW_019729900.1:1202262-1309268 GCF_002891405.2 Cryptotermes secundus | reverse complement strand
GATGATGATGATGATGATGATAATAATAATAATAATAATAATAAAGGCAAACCCCAGCTTACATACATAATGTGTTCTTTGACATGTGTTTGTGAGTTGAATTTATTTTTTTCATAAGATATATCTTTAAATAATGAAGCGGAAAATTATTAAGTTCTTAACCATGTAGGTTTCTCCAGTTCCTTGTTACTCTCATCAATTTAGACCCAATAACTGCAGTAACGCCTCGACCAATATCACAAAATTTTCCAGCTACCACAAAAAGAGAACGGGAGACAAAGAAACTGGGAGATTCCAGTAGTGACTAGACTGTGGATTGGACAGCTGAAGAATGGGGTTCGATTCCCGGCAGAGATGAGAGATTTCTTTTTCTTTTTCCGCAGGGTCCAGACCAGTTACGCCAACTCAGCCTCACATTCATTAGATATCCTGGGCTCTTTCCTTGGGGGCTAAAGCCGTCCAGGGGCGAAGTTGACTGGTGGTGAGATTAAGAATATATGGAACTATACCTCCACTCCCGCATATATCCCCCAGGCTTGATGCTTAAATAACAAAAGGGGCAAAATTATAGTTAGTTAATAGGCAGTGTCTTGTTGTGGCAGCAATATGAGTAGCCCTGCATATCGGATTGGCTACAAACAGATGCATTCAAGTGGTTAGTACATTCAATTGTAACAAATACAGTACATGAAACAGGGCAGGAACTCGGGTAACTTCTCCCCACAGCAATTTCCTCTGTCCGTACACAGCCGCAAGTTGGTAACCAACTTTGGAACTATTTCATATACTGCGGCAAATCTGCTGAAAGCCAGGACTGTGACGTCAGCATATCAATGTGTTCCCAGCCTCGGCACTGGTTAGGGGGTGAGTGATCAGCTTCACGCCCCGGCTGCTTTACCCCAGTGGAAGGCAGTTGTCATGTTAATGCAACGAAATGAAAGCAACTGAAAAGGAAAACTGTGCGTTCGATTGCGAAAGATTTTGAGGAGGCGTTGGGCGCGGTTGGAAGCACTTCCGCCTGGAGACGCGTGCTTATCTGCGTCGGTTCACAAATCCCCGTACAGACGGCAAAAAAGACGCTCTTCTTCCTAAATAAGTCTGAACTTAACAGCACGGATATGAAGAGTACTGTGGACGCAATAAATATAGCAAATAAATATATAAAATTACATATGTCATAAGAGTCAAATGTGGAGCGTTGTGTTTTGACATAAATTCATTGTACTTTTAATCTCTTTCTCTTTCTAATCGTTCCATAGATTTTACGAAACTGCAAATACTTCATTTCTCCTATCCGAGTTTATATTGTGGCGCCACCTAAAAGCCGAAATATCTGAGTCAGAGCGGGCGTCCACTAATAGACAACGGCTCGGTATCCACGGTTCCGCATAGTTAATTGGGTAACAAACATGTTCACGCGACAACGCATAAATAACAGAACGTTACCAAGGACCAGAACTAGTGTAGTTCCTGCGGTAACGAATACATTAGCTACCGGTGCGTCGAAAAAACGAAACGGAACCCTTGAACAAGGTGTCTTTTAGGCTGTCCGACTGACGAATATAACAGACCAAACAGACCAGAGGCGAACAGAGCACAGCTGGGAGTAGAAGAAACCAACAGAGCTAAGAACTAAGTGAGAAACAGCAAAGACACGTCAACAAGAATAGCAGTTCAATACAGAACAGCAAAGTGAAGACGATACGCGAGAGACGGCATACTAGTCAGGTTACATTGCACGGAAGACGTCATTTTTGAGTAATTGTAAACGAGTTATCCAATAAATTCGCTTCATCTAATTCGGAACCAATTCACTTGCTGTCACGGTACCAGGATAAGTGGCAATATTATTTATGTGAGCTTCATTAATTTTGATTTGCTTTAGGATTCGCGTTAAGTAAGAGAGATAAAAATTTTTGAGACGGGGAGTATCTCTCTAAGTATTAGCTTAACAGAAACTAATGTAACACCCGTGACGAATTCAACGTGAAGTCTCCTCATTTCTTACGTAACTTTCGTACTATCAACTTCCTCTGCTTTCTCCGGTATTCATTTCCAGCCTACATGTTACCGAATGATACGTCGAGGCCGACGTGTAACCTCATATCCCACGAATAAATATGCAATAGTAAACCACACGATTTATAGGGCATATTATATTTCACATATGGGCACGCGGTAGCGTAGGTGGTCGAGGCATTATGCTAAAAGTCGGAAAGTTGCGGGTTCGATTCCTGATGAAATCGTTAGTTTTTCCAGTTGACCTACTCTTTCCAGCCGCACAATGATCTTGGGGTCGACTCAGCTTCTAACACAAATAAGTACCAGGAATTTTCCTGGGGGTAAAGGGCGGCAGGAGCGTGAGCTTGACACTCTCACAGCCATCTGTGAGCCGATTTTCTTCAGAATGTGGGATCCTTCAAGTCCTGTTACAGGGACAGCTTTAACTTTACTACATTTCATATAATCATATCAAAATATTGTCAACCCTCACAGAATAGACACGATATACTGAAACAAGAAAATTCTCATGCATTCATATCATACTACGTAACTCGCATTCATGTAATGTGTTAACTACCAACTGTTCCTTATTATAGCAATCCGAAATTCAGTAATTTCACAGCATTCATCATTACTTTCTGCGGAACAGAATTTACCGGCATCCACAGGAATTCCCGTCTTGTATCTTCAAATGTTTGCACAAAATTCCCCGGTTTCGATAACATCTCACGGCTCGCCATCAACAAGAAAGGGGGAGCGGATGTATAGCTCCACGCATTTCTATCTTCAGAACTGGATGCATGTGAATGGTCAGCTTCACGTCTCGGCCGCTTTACTCTAGGGGAAGAGCCTCCGGTACCCGCTAAATAGGAGGCTGGGTGGGCCCCAGAGCCAGTTTTTATTCTGCGGAAAATAGAAATGCCACTCATTCCTACAAGGAGTCGAACCCCGATTCTTCAGTCGTCCAGTCTCTAGACTGCGTTATATCTGGAGCATAGTAATAATATGTATTAATAAGAGCCGCGAAGAGCGAAGCCCAATGTCCTGCAGTTAGTTTCATATTCGTTCGGTTTAAAATGCACTGCGAATACAGAGCGGCCCACAAGTCAGTTAACTGATTAGCAAAACGTATGTTAAATATTACAAACAAACTCCGTGGTTTCAGTCCACAAACGAACTATACCGACCGAGCGACCGCCGCTTGTCAGCTAAGTTAGTGACAACTTTAGGGGATAGATGGCGTCGCGTGGTCTGCTCAACGAATCCCCACGGCCGTTAATTTCGGTTTTCTAGACCGGAGCCGCTATTTCCTTGAAATAGCTCCTCAATTATCCTCACGAGCCTGAGTAGACCCCCTTTCAGACCAAGTACTTCTCAGAAAATCTGGTAGCGCCGGGAATCAAACCTGGACATCTGGATCTGTACCCAGGAACTCTGACCACTAGACCACAGAGGCGGTCATATTTATTCAGGTCACAACTCACAACACTGTTGCCGTTCTGCGAACTGACGGAACAGATTTAAATCTGAACTTTCCCGTTAAAAAGAGAAAATATTTTAGGTTAATCGACTTTTGGGGCAACCTGTACTTAAGGAGCGGACGGCGTAACGAGTAAATGAGACGCGTCTTCTTAATGCCGACGCCAAGGGCGCGTTAGCCCATATGTCTTATCCTTCATAATGATAAACGACATTAGGGCCTTACGCTTCTTTTAATAAAGCAGACGTAATTATCACAAACTCAAACTGTGGGAGGCAGAGCTAATTGAAGAAAATAACTACACAAGAAACTGCACGGGAAATTCAGAAGAGCAGCGGGGATCTGAAAACTGACGGTGGGTGATACGCGCCTGCTATATGAAAAATTTTGTATTAGTGCAAGAAATGTTCCTGGCGGTAAAAAGGCGGCCGGCCGACCCGTAAGGCTGACAGCCTCGACGTCTCACAAACCTACGGGCCTCCACGGGCTGGATAGCTTTGCCTGTATCATTACCGGATTCACTCTGGGAACAGTGTAACATGAGCTGTTCCGTTCGTCATAATCACCAGTGTGTCTTTACCGCTTGAAGGCAGGAATTCTGAAGTTTAAAGTTGAGTTGAGAGCTGAGTTCCTTCTGTTCTGTACGCTGATGGTTGGTGCCCTGAATGACGTGTTGCACAACTGTTCAGATAGTTTTGTTACCTGTGTGTTTAAAGCTTAGATAACAACAAACTTCATAACTGACATTATCCGCGTTTCGCTATTACAGCGATACATATTTCCCTCTCGGCACTACAGCCCCAGTGGGCCTAGTTTTCTAGACCGGAGCCGCTATTTTCACTTCGGTTTTTCTAGATCTTACACATACGGTAGGACTCCTTGGGTGGGTGAACAGCTCGTCGCAAGGCCTCTACCTGTATATAAACACAGAAAAACGCACACACACAAACTAAACATTCATGCCCTAAGTGGGATTCGAACCTACGATCCCGGTTTCCAAGCGAGCGAAGACAGTACATGCCTTAGACGGCTCAGCTACCGTGATCGGCACAGCGATATATTAGGTAGAGATAAATTTGTCCATGTACTTAGCTAATTAAGCACTACGCCATGAAGGCGTATGGGGGAATTGATATATAGATCCACATTTTCTTGACCTGAACACTAGCTGGAGATGAGTGATTAGTTTAACACCCCAGCCACTTTACTCCCGGAGAAACAGCCCCTCCGTACACATTAGATAGGAGGTTGGTTGAATCCCAGAGCCGGTCTGGACGACATGGAGAAGAAAAAATTCTTGACCCTACCGGGACTCGAATTCCGACCCCGCTATGCCGACTCCGCTATCCCGGCTACAAGGAAGGATTAGGTAAATTGAAGAAATCCATAATGCCTCAAGCAACCACGCTACCGCGTGCCCCAAAAATAGTGCGTAAGCGTGACGGGGTCAACAAGGACTGTTTGTTTATAGCAAGTTCGCCAGTCCAAACATAAACTTCCCCAGAAGTGAAACTTCTTTTAGAGAAGCGCGTTCTCTTCTGGGATGTGATATTGTGTGACAGAGCAGATGTTTTATCGAAGTTTCGGAGGAATGTCCTGTCTCCATCTTCAGGATAGCAGCAAGCAGAAATACTCTGCTCTTAGTTTCAATCTTCGGTAGTGTGCCCCTCCGAAACTACGGGCAATAAGCTATAAAGAGTCAAATCTTGATGTTAAAAGTTGCAGGAAATCACAAGTACTTACATATATTTTGTAGGAGCTTCGCAATGATGAAAACGGAGTCACCCAATTTCATATATTCACTTTTAACTCGAAACGTAGCGAGTATTTTTCAAAACGAAAGCACTTCAGACCGGCTAATTCGCTCATGACTTGGTGTCCACTTAGTTTCCTAATTAATTTATCCATGTGTAATTGAATGCTTACATTTGTAGTCCAATAAACTCCCTGGTTCTTATATTTTGTGCCTTATTTAGCGAGAGACAAAGGCTGTGAGTGTTCTCGAAACACAGAGGATAACGAACCCCATGTTAGTCCTTTAACTGTACTTCAGTGGACATCCGCATGCAAAGAGATCTTTACCATCTTTACATTAGCATTTCGAAACGATTACTGAAGCTTGGGACATTAATCGCGAAGGCTCACGGAACACAAAAACAGAGACAAAAGCCTGCAGAGGAAATTTGAATTTAAGAGCAGACGCTGAATCAACAATCACTGGAATAAAACTGGCATAAAAACATGTAACCGCCCCAAACGCATCTGACCATCGGTTATGGTTGTTTAAATAGGGTCTCCCTCTATTCATAATGGAATCATACCTCGCCAGGACACCCATTGTACGAACTTGCGGACCATGTGAACTCCTGTCCGTCTTCAGTGTACACTTCGCTTAGTCCAGCTGTAGCTTACCTGGAAACACACAAAAAAAGAGGAAGAAATAGAGATTAGCCAAGATAATTATTATCTGGTTCAGCCTTACGTGGCTACTGCGTGTAATGACGCAAGACAGGACGCTAGGGGTGAGACATTTGACATGCAGCATGCTGAACTCATTCCGTGTTGTGAATGAAATATATCGTTAAGAAACGCTTCCGAATTCTCCTTCTAAGTAACAATTGTCCTGATATCTCTTAGTAATACAATTCAAGATAACTCGCTCCTTAAGGCAAATTCAGACACGAATGGTGAGGCCCACGCTCCAGCCGCTTTCTCACTGGAAAAGTACCTTCGGTACCGTTTTGATGCGAGAGTGGTTGGGCATGAAGATGTTCCTTAACTGGAATAGAACCCTAGGCCGTAAGTATTGACAGGGCTGTATATTGCAGGGAACATTTGAGTTTCTACAGTTCATTTCTCTTCAGGGCAGAATTATGATAATATCCAACACTTGCAATGATAGGAGTCATAATGACATAATTAAGATTTCGTTGAAAATTATCTTTTTCATTAATTAATGAACTATATTGGTATTAAGCAAGGTTTGTGAAAGTATATACACCGTACATTCAACAGCCGCGTTCGGCGAAACTTTGTTAAAAACTGAATAATTCCATTCTTTGCAGCCTGACGAGTTTCAGAATAGTGGTATACAGTGGCACAATGACTTACTTAAAAATAAGCGCCACAGCTCAAGCGGTTAGTCGCTGGCTTCCCACGGCGGCGGCCCCGGTTCGATTCCGGGGTCTGGTCAAGTGGGATTTGTGGCGGACAAAGTGGCGCTGGGGCAGGTTTTATCCCAGGACTTCGGTTTCCCCTGCCAATCTTCATTCCACCAATTGCTCCACAATCACCCTCACCTATCATCGGGCTGGTACAATAGGTCAGAAGTGGCCGCAGTACAAGGGACTTAGTCCCACTCCACTAGCAATAAAGAAAATGTACTTAAAAATAAAGGAAACAGACAAAAGTGTCAATGTTACGAGTAATTTAACCTGGTCATACTCTAAAATGTATTTATATAAAATAGATCCATCACATAATCACAATAAATTAATACCGACATTTTTCCGTTTTATTTTTTATTGTTACATCTATCCCTGTAACAGGCCGTGGAGGTCCACAGAGTTGTGAGACGTCGAGGCTCCCACATTTTCTCTAAGCAATAGGCTCACAGATGGCGGTGAGGTTGTCAGCCTTACGCACCGGTCGTCCTTTACCCCCAGGAAGAATCCTGATACCCATTTCCGTCAGTGGCTGAGTCGACCATAGGAACATAATACGGCTGGAAGGATTAGGTGAATTGAAAAACCAATTACTTCATCTGGAATCGAACCCGCGCCCTTCTGGCTTGTAGCATTGTGCAGGCAACCAACTACAGTCGGTGTGATCTGATCTGATACGCTGCTCGTCACTGTCTTGAACGTTGCATTTTTCTCCCATAGGAAGAATCAGCGGAGGCGGACGTTATGCAGCGCCTTGTACGCTGCAATTTTCATCTGAGCTGGTATTTCTCAGTTTCGTTTCTACATAACTTGATTTACAAATGTGGGGGCCCCTATCAGTAACAACAGGTTTCTGTTATGATATTTCTTCCAATAACTAGAAATACAAGGTATGTTTTCGTGAATTTAAAACACTAAATATCTCATTAAAATCTGTGAAATTTATTCTCGTTTTTTGGGGGCCCTCGGGGGCAGACTGCTCCTTAGATCCGGCCATGTTTGTTTAATTCCCTCTGATGTTTGTTTCCAGTTTCAGGTTAGGTTAAGTATTTCCGCAATTTATACTGCACTTCACCACACGTGACATAAGCCGGCCGGCGCTGGGTACATACAGATGTTCCTGTCTCTGATCAGCTCCGGACAGTGAAGCACAGCTGAGTTGCCACATACATTTTAACAAGGAACACGAAGTAGTGCAGTTAGTTGAGGCATTATGCTACAAGCCGGAAGGTCGCGGATTCGATTCCTGATGAAGTAACCGGATTTTTCAATTGACCTAAAACTTCAAGCCGCACTATGCCCCTGGGGTCGACTAAGCCTTTAACAGGCATCTTCATGAGAGGTAAAGGGCGGTCGGCACGTAAGTCTGACAGGCTCACCGCCATCTGTGAGTCGATTTTCTAGAAACTGTGGGAACCTCGACGTCTCACAAACCTATGGGCTTCCAGGGCCAGTTACAGGGACAGCTTTACCTTCTAACTTTACCTTAAAATGGGTCGTTTCTAATACAGACGCTTGCAGAATTCTGAAAGTCAGTAATCCAAAGTGTTGCATATGTACCATCATGGACACTTAGGGCAGTAGATCAGAAACATCTGGAAAGTTTCGAAATGTGGTGTTGGAGAAGGATGGAGAAGATCGGTTGGACCGATTATGTGAGAAATGAAGACGTGTTAATTAGAGTCAGTGAGCAGAGGAATATCCTACACGAAATAAGAAAACGGAAGGCTAATTGTATTGGTCATGTTTTACGCAGAAACTGCCTTCTAAAAGAAGTTATTGAAGGTAAGATAGAGGGGCAGATAGAAATGACAAGAAGACGAAGAAGAAGACGTAAGAAGATGCTGGATGACCTTGGGAACAGAAGAGGATAATGTCATTTGAAGGAGAAAGCTCTGGATCGCATTAAGTGGAGGAATTGTTTTGGAACAGACTGTGAACCTGTCGTCTGACAGATTACTGATGATGATGATGTACCATCGTCAAGCCCATTGGTACTGTATTGGACCTCTGTTGAAACGTATAATGCAAGAATCTACTGTGCCCGTGAAGAGGAAGGATCTCGGGATTTTGCCGCAATTATGCCTATTCATCGCCCTGAATAATTCCGTCTGTCTGTGTGCCTCGCTAGAGCCTGAACGGTGGAGCGAATTTCATTCAGTTTCTGTATTTAAGAGTCTGTCCATTCTGGGTCTGCCCTCGGTGAATATAAATATTCCAGGCTCCAGAAAAATAAAGTTGCGATTTTCTCGAAAACAGCAGAACGGATTTGATTAAATTTCACTAATTCGTGGAGAATACTCTCGAAATAAGGCTATACAGAGCCGGTATCTTCAGGAAAATAGCTGTACGCGTACTGGGGGCCCAAACGTGAGATGCCAATTTTCTAGAATTTGGCTTCATCAGGCAACAAGTTTTCATTGTTGTTCGGTATTCAGCAATCAGTAATGATTTATTTCGTTTCCATGGTAACGCAGTGAAGATAAATTATATATGAGAGAGTATGTTTTATTTCTTTGCATCTATTTTTAGCCTATTTTATTTTGAAAAAATAAACGTAATCTTATGAGATTTCCACGCTGTGTGCCTGTATATCCTCCCTTATTAACTCCTGAATACCTGAAAAATCTTTATGAAATTTGGCACGTATATCATGGCATCTGAGCCCATTTCAACAGCGTACTTCATGAATTCCTCCCATCTGTCCTAGAGGTATTCTGGAAAACAACGAAAGTCCTCCGTCAGGACAGCCGATATCCTGACCCCCTGGATTCAAATAGACCACTTTCCAAATATGTCTGTAATGTCACTGCTACCTGCTTGCTGATATCTTGTTTGCAGGGCCATATATATATATATATATATCTTCTTCTTCTTCTTTACTGTCATTACAATCCTATGTGGGTCTTGGCCTCATCCACAGGCTTACGCTGCCACCAGCATAGCTCTCCGGTTCACTGGGGCGGGCACACCTCTCCGCGATAAGGCGGTGGTCACATGTGTGGGTGACTATACACATAGACGGGGTTTGGATTCGTGACTTGATTTATTAGCCGCTTATACGCACAACTCGGAACCACAAGTAATTAGAAAGTCACCGCTAATCTCCACACTTCACAATTCATCACAGCACCCCCTAAGCCTTTTTCCAGCCAATTTTCTTCATCAGGCATACCCTGACAACGGCTTCTAACAGTGGAGATTCTTCAGCTTTACGCGCTGAAGTTCTCTCTTCACAGACTCCCGTGCAGACCTGCCTAACAACTCAAGTCAAAGTCAAAGTCACATTCCGACTGAAAGTCAGTCAGTCAGTCAGTCTCGGTGTCGAGCCCCATCTAGGGCTCTTGACCAAATATTTATTATTGCGCCTAACAATTGATTTTGATCCTTGCTTATAAAATCTAGGCACTGAACGCGTAGAAAACATCTAAAATTAACTCTATTATTTTTGCGAGCGAATTCGTTTCAGCGGGAAGGTATCTACCTATCCGTTGCCCAGAGACGGTCGCTGTTTACAAAGTCACTGCTTAGACACGGATCTGTAGGCCACAGTTGGATAATTCAAAAGTATAATCAACAATTTAGATGTAACAGCTTTTAGTTTATTTGAGGGACGGATTTTTGGCGACTGGCCCTGTTTAAGGTTTTTAGACCTTAAATATCTAATGAATAGACACACGTCCAGAAACGTGAGGACTCATGTGGCAATCGTGGAGGGTGTTTGAGACCCCTACCGGGGGAGGGGTTTGGAAGATATCACATATGATGTGCATAAGAGACAGGAATTTATAATAAAGCATTCGCCCCTTCCATAACGTCACATGTAAGTACAAAGAAGGCCGACCGGCCGCCCAAACTGTTAAGAAAGACCAGGCACAGTGGCCAGACGCCGTGAACATTTGTGTCGGCGAGGGAGCCGAAATAGGATGCGGGGATTTTTATAATTTTTTATTATTTCATTTCTTGCAGCACAAAGCGGCAACCGATGGGCATACACAAAGAGAGAGTAACCAAAGGGTCATGGCCAGACATAAAACAGAAGGCGAGGTAAAGTGGGAGAAGGTGAGGTTTACCACAGCGCATGCGCGTTACACATTTGGGTCAACACCGAAAATTATTACTGGTTAGCAGAGACGGTTTAAACTAAGTGCAAAAATGTGTGTGGTTATGTATTAAATATTTTAAAAAATATGTAAATAAAAACCAGTAGATAATTTCATTGCACTACAGACAACAATGCTGTGATGTGTTTCGTCATGTCACCGCAACAATTCTGGATTTCCGTTGCAAGTAGCGTGCTTTAGTGAAAAACTGTTATGCCACAGGCATTGATACAACAAATAAATAAATAATAAATACATCTGGGAAGAATAAACACTACTGCTCCTTCATGAAATCCTTCCTGTCTTAGCAGAAGGATCGCTGGAGAAGCCATAAATAATTATCTGTCTATCTATCTATAGGAGTATATCTATCTATCTCTCTATATCTCTTGTGGTCCTTAGCCGCTTTTACAGTTTCTTAATCTGTACACAGTCGGTAGGTTTCCTTGGACAGGGGATCAGCCCATCGCAAGGCCGCTGCTTACACACAGACACAGAGTAGGCGTACAGAGGTATCCATACCTCGACTTGGATTGGAATCCAAGGTCACATTGTTTGAGACGGCGGAGACTGCGCGGCCGGCCAATGTGATCGGCGTGATTAAGCATATTTTTTTTCCCTTGGCACTACAGCCCCAGTGGGCCTAGGCCTACCTCCATGAAACTCCGTTCACTTCGGTTTTCTTACATCTTATACATTCGGTAGGACTCCTTGGGCGAGTGATCAGCTCGTCGCAAGGCCTCTACCTGTACACAAACACAGAAAATCGCACACAAACATCCATGCCCTGAGTGGGATTCGAACCCACGATCCCGGCTTCAGAGCGAGCGAAGACAGTGCATGCCTTAGACCGCTCGGCTACCGTGACCGGCATGATTAAGCATACAAACTGGAAATCTCACGCGAGACCATCAAACAAAACTACGTGTATTTAGTATCTAGTACTTCGCGTGTTTTATTTTCATGTAACACAAGTTTCGACCCAAATGTTGGGTCATGCACAGGTGGTAAAATGTAAAGTTGACCTTCTGCTTAACTGATTAAGCATTATGCCATGAAGGTATATGGGGGAGTTGATGCATAAATCCACGTATTCTTGACCTTGACACTAGTTTTAGTTGAGAGAACAGCCTCACGCCCCGGCCGCTTTACCCCTGGGTATGAGGCTGTGTGGGCCACAGAACCGGTATGTACACGTAGTGAGAAGAAAAAATCTTGTCCGTACCGGGACTCGAACTCTGGCCCCAAGGCCACGTTCAGCCAGTAACCAGTCGCTATACCGACTGCATTACGAACTGTCATGCCATACAGCTTCTTGAACACGGGTGCCTTCTTCATGGTTTTACATTCTGTCCATTGCCAAGTTGGAGAAAGCTAAGTTGTGCGTGCTCTTCATTATGTGAGCAGTATGTAATGACGTCACACTGGAGAGTGGAGGTAATCTTGACCTCGCCACTAGACGCAGTTGAGTGGTCAGTTTCACGCCCAGGCCGCTTTATCCCTAGGGAAGAAGCCCCCGGTACATTGGGTATGAGACTGGTTGGGGCCTAGAGCCGTTCTGGGTGCTGTAGAGAAAATAAATACTAGCCGGACGGCCGGGGTTTTATTCCTGGTAGAGGCAAGATTTTTCCGTTCTCCATGCCGTCAGAACGGAGTCTGGGGCCCACCTTATCTATAGAGTACTAGCGCCGATTTTCTTTGAGGTAAAGCGGCCGGGGAGTGAAACTGACCACGCACCTCCATCTAGTGCCGAGGGCAAGAATAGGCCAATATCTTTGCTTTTTGTGTGGGTGTACGTGGCATATACGACACTTTTACACGGAACAGCCAGTTCAGTGTCTGGTGGACACCCAACCCAACGCCTAGTGCTACCTGGGGACGGACAGAGCCGGCCAATCAAATGGAGAGCCATGACCGTTGCATTGACCCTACCGTCAGTGGCGTGTTGGCCAGTCACTGTCAGTGGCGGAATGGAATGAGGGGCACAAAATGAGAACGAAGGCAGTTTCTGCTTTGTCCAACCATGCATACAGACAAAATGAAAATTACTCGGTGTCGCATTAGCTTACGTTTAGCCTATTTTCCCCATTTCAAAAAAAAAAAAAAACATGTTGGCCGTGTGTCTATGTGTCGCACCCCTGTTAACTTCTGAACGCCTGAACCAATCTGTACAGAACAACGGCCTACTTCATAAATCCCTCCACATCAGTAAACCCAATATTGTATCCTGTCAAACTGTTGAGCAGACATGTACATGACGCTTGAAAGCCGGGATAGTGGAGCCAGAATATACTGCCGTTGTTAGGCAACGNTTATTATTATTATTATTATTATTATTATTATTATTATTATTATTGGAGGGGTGGGTTTCCCCATGCACCGCGACCAGTTGTTGATCTATTTACGTCCCCCTTTGATGTTCTACCAGTCGCCATACCCTACCCGTACTGGTGTGTGCTATTAGCCCCGCTCAGCCAACGAGGTCGGCCTTCGGTACCTAATACTTCCCCCATCTACCAGAGGCATTGGAAAGTACTTGGGAGGGAAACTTGTTGCTTAATTTTGCTCAGAGGTCTCCTAGAGACATGAAGATCTTTTACGTGCCGTAAATCTACGACACGGGACCCACGGCTTGAAGTCCCTCCCGGAGGACTTGTTCCCTGAATTCTTCCGCCCTTAAAAATTCCACGACCTCCGCCGGGTTTGAACCCGCGTACCTTGAGTCATGAAGTGGGAACGTTACCCCTAGACTACGGAGGCCGCTAAGCCAGCGACTAACTGCTTGAGCTATGGCGCGGCCCTAGGCAACGGCTTGGTAAAATTGTTTCTGCTGAAACGAATACACATACAGCAAGATCTGTTGACTGTGGTGTTTTCTATGAGGTCCGAACCGAGGCCAACTTTCAAATTGTAGTGAAAGAAAAACAGGCGATTAATTTTTCCCACAAATTCTTATTTATATTAAAACAAACGATTATGTTGATCTGAATGGAAGTTATGTGTAAGTTGTGTACAGCGTACCTAAGTGTGTGTACGAAAATATATACTGAGTTACGTGGATTCTTTTTATTTTCTCTCCTGGATGTTAAAATTGGTACTTTACATACGTCTTGTCCGTCTCTTGAACGTCGGATGTAGCTACGGTTGAGTGTACCAGGTCCATAGAATGGGCACCAAATTCTACATATTTTAACACGCTATATTACGGCGTTTCGAGCGAATTTAAAACAGATGACGCATAAAAAACAGACAAAGCACTCTCGGCCGACCCCTGGAGTTACTGCAACACAGAGCAGCAAATGTGTGACCTCTCGTGACGCAGAAGACAGACTGGACCCGCAATCAAAGAAAACGGACTTGTTCCACCAGAACTGCTAGAAAAACGAGATTGAATTGTAATCAAGAAGTTTTCGAGGAACTACTCAAATAATTTCCTTTGATACGACAGGGACCGCATATAAAACGAATCCTCAAACAATACTTCTATTATTGCGTGTATTCATTGTCGCGATAACGTTTTACCGAGCCTGTGCCCAGCAACAATAGGGGATAGATATACAGACACACAGGGTGATGGAAGTGATTTATGAAGAACGCGAGTTGAGATGGGCTTAGGTGCCATGACACACATACCAAGTCCCGTAAAGATTGGTTTAGGCTTTAAGAAATGAATAAGGATGGGGTACACAGACACACAGACAGAATGGGGATCGCGTAAGTCGGCAGTATTTTCGTCAAAATAATGAAATTATGCCAACAAAATGCCGATTCTGAACATTCAAAATTCGAAACATATTTCTCTCAATTAAAGTGAACAACTGTTAAGTCTGTGTTAGCCCTTCCCTGTGTTTCACTAACTAAACCGCATTACGAACGTTCATAAAATTCTGTGCGCCTATAAGAGTGCTATTTTACAAGGTAACAGATTAAAAAGAAAGGCAGACTTGTCCCTGGGCTTAATTAATTAAACACTATGCCATTAAAAGTGTGCAAGCCTGGAGGTATAGCTCCACTATTCTTGACCTCGGCAGTAGATACAAGTAAGTGGTCAGCTCCACTCCCAGGCCGATTTATCCCAGGGGAAAGAGTCCCCGGTACCCATTGGATAAGAGATTCGTTGGGACCCAGAGCCGGTCTGGAGGCAGCGGAGAAGAGAGAAATTTCTTGCCCCTACCAGAAATGGAACCCTGACCGTCCAGACCGTAGCTATACCGACTGAGCTATCCGGACTTCATTTTCAAGAGGTTTGACGAATTTAATTTCGTATAAATTCGTCCTTTATGGTTCGAATTTCAGAGCTCCCTCATTAAAAAGTTAGGTAAAGCTCTCGCTGTAAGAGGCCATGGAGTCCCATAGGGTTGTGGGATGTCGAGGCTCCCACATTTTCTAGATTATCAGCTCACAGATGGCGGTGAGGTTGTCAGCCTTACGCACCGGCAGCACTGTACTCCTAGAAAGATTCCTGGTACTCATTTGTATCAGAGGCTGAGTCGACCCCAGGGCCATACTGCGGTTGGAAGGATTAGGACAGTAGAAAAAAAAATCAATGACCTCACAGGGAATCAAACCCGAGACCTTCCGGCTTGTATTACAGTGTCGCAACCAACTACATCTGTAAGTATGAAAGGATTGTACTATATGCCACTTCTTCTTCGCAGACATGGCGTACCCCCTACCAAATGGAGGGGAAAGGAGGAGGGGGCTTCGACCAGTGACCTCCCCCCACCTCCACCGAACGGACTTTGCGTACACTCGGAGACCATGCTTCTTTGCATATTTACACATACGCACCCAAGGCTTTCATTGTTTAAATGCACTGTATGCTCCGTGGAACCTGAGGTGGGGTAAATGGTGTATGAGGGAGGTAAAAAAATTATTAAATAAAGGGTTGCATCCAAGATGTAAAAATGTGGACACATACAGCTTCGGGAAAAGATAATGCAACACCTTTTTGTGTCTAATACTGAAACAGTCCATGTTAAGTTGATTTCCAGTCACCATGGAATAACATGTCCTCAGGCTTAGATAGAAGAAATGGTTTCCAGGTGTGGATATACAGATTAACCAGTCTTTGATAGCCGACAAGGGGTGGTGTTTTAACTGAGAAGCACAGAACCTCGAACTTGACCCAGTTCTTCGGTCCGATACAAGTTAATTTCGTGCGTCATTTTAAGAATGTGTCAGTGGCCAGACCATACAGCGGCCGGGGGTAGGATTTACAGTTATGGGGGGCCGGTGCAATAAAAATACGGAGGACCCTATCAACAACAAATTTTGGTTATGCCATTTTGTTTTGTTTTTGCGTCTCATAATAACTGAACATAAAAAAATTCAGATTTTTTAGGAGCAGATATCAAAAAGAAACTGTGGATTATATTTCTGTTTGGTGGGGGCACCGGTGGGACTGTCCCGGTTGCCCCCCCCCCCGCATTAAATCCGGAATTCATAGCGTCGAATAGTAAGAAGATCGTCGAACAATGAACCGGAACGGATTTTGAAGGAAACGTTTGTGGACTATCCGAGGTGCTATGCCTGGATTTTCCTGCAGGGACTCAGTAAGAACAAGAAAATCTTCGGTCATAACAGTCGGTGGTCTTCAGACACAGATTCTAAAGGAGCACCCCTCCACACACAAAAACGAGTGAAGAGCTCGCCAGTCCGCTCGGCGTTACGGAGCACTGGTTGAAAATCCAGAATGCAAGAGACCACTTGGAAGTCCTAAGGGAGAGGGATTTTATTAAAGGCGACAATAAGGGATTTTGAAGTAAGGCTGTAAAAATAATTAAAATGAATCAGGAAAGGGCCCAGTGGCGGAATTTTGACAATACGGTAATGAATTTCAGGGTTCCACAACAGGAGGAGAATTACGTAACCAGCTGAGATACTGCTAGTTTCTCAAAAAAAAAAAAAAGTGTGCTTCACGCAGTAGAGTTAGTTATATAAATAATTATAAGCCTAAGAGCTTATCAAATTGCCACAGTGTCACTTTAACCGTTCAAAATATCAAGAGAGAGAGAGGAAAGTGGGGTTGGGGGGGGGCTGATGAGGGACATCGCGATTTACAGGAGGAAACAGAAAATCGTCCTGTTTTGAAGGGTCTGAGGCTGTGCTCGCTCGTCCTTCTGGTAAAGGTACGCTTGAAGAAGGGAAGCGAAAAGGGTAAAGCGATGGGAAGTGAGCTCTGTTATGAGCAGAGTTTCAGTAGTAACAAAACCCAAATCGCTTTATTTCTAGGCGGTTATCTTCCCACAGAGCTCTAAGTTCATATAAATAATATCAGGCTCCTATCGAAGAGAAAACACACTGCGCTTTTAGCTACTAATATCTGTTTCTCTAATTCCGTTCAAGGACATATCTGCTGTCATTTTTGAGAATTATGCCACACTCCTAATATAATCTGCTGGCAAAATGTACAGTTTGTGAATGTTGAAGCAGGTGACACATACAGCAAACATTGAATTTATACCCGTGTTTGTCAGCTTCTTGCATCTTGCATCTTGCGGCCTAAATCTCGTCTCTCAAGAATCCATAACCCCACTTCAGCGCAATAATGTTCAAACTATTCATAGAAGTGTATATTTTACAATTACATACATTTCAGGATTATATTAATCATAATTTAGAGTTCATATTCCAGCCCCTCTGTGGTCTAGTGGTCAGAGTTCCTGGCTACAGATCAAAATGTACCGGGTTCGATTCCCAGCAATACCAGATTTTCTGAGAAGTAGTGGGTCTGGAACAGGGTCCACTTCGCCTCTTGAAGATAACTGAGGAGCTATTACAAGGAAATAGCGGCTCCGGTCTAGAAAACCGGGATTAACGGCCGAGAGGATCCGTTGCGCTGTCCATGAGACATCCTCTATCCGCTAAGGTTGACACTAACTTCGCCGACAAGCGGTGGTCGTTCGGTAGGTATAGTTCGCTTGCGGACTAAAGCTACGGATTTTTTTTTTTTCATATTCCAGCCAGCCAATTGACAAGCTGCGCGCGTTCCACGGGTTGAAACACAGCGGGGACGCACGGGTGGTTTGAAGTGACGCCATAACTCTTACCTGTACACTGCAGCATTCTGCGTTAACTTCTCAGCTCAAAGGACAACTGAAGGGGATTTGTACCTCAAAATGACGAACGCAACCTCCTGGAGCCTATGTCTCCACAACTACGTCTCCTGGATATGATATACAACTGATAGATTTTCCATGATACAATCGAGTTTAGTTGCTCGGAAACATCACCTGATTCCATTGTGAATATCTTCTTTGTCCGTTAATGTAGCTGAATAAAATATTCCAGACATTTCAAAGCTTCCTGTGGTCTTCAGCAACGATCATTACGAACTGCCATGCGCAGACATCAAACTCCTTTTCAGCCTACTTCCCTTATTTGAAAAAAAAAAAGCTTACGCAATCTCCATGCTGTCCGCGTATCCCCGACTTACCAACTTTTGAATACCAGAATGAAACTCTCATAAGTCCGTGTCTGTATGTGTATCTCTCCATTAGGTGCTAGGCAACGGCTCGATAAATACGTCAACAAAGAATTGTTCCAAGCGTCTTTCTCTATGCGGGTTATCTAGTATCAGAGGAAAGTAGACAATCAATTCTTCCCAGAACTTTCTTTCTTTTTCAAACAATACTCAGCACGGAAAATGTCAAACTGTCCATTTCTCTACTGAAAGTTTGAGTAAATGAGGTCCAATAAAACCGCAGCTCACGTGACTCAGACAGCGTGTGTCGTTAGCAGTATTAAGGTTGGTGGAAGAACTGCTGAATGAAAGAAACAGCTAGAAAAACCTAGACGTAGATGGGAACTGTCAGATCTGAGATAAATAGGATAGGGAAATGGACTAGATTGATCGGACTCACGAAAGGGATCAGCGACGGGCTCCTGTGACCATGGTAATAAACCTTCGTGTCCCATAAAATGTTGAGAAATTCTTGAGTGGCTGAGCGGTTTTAGAAAAAAAAATCTCAACACCATGAAGTTAGTTAAACCTCACATATTTTGAACACTGCAACTGAAATAATATATTTTGAATAGACATAGACTGATATTGAGGCTCAATTTGCCTGAAATCCAACCCCTACTTATTTCTTGTTGGGTTACGAGCATGGCATTCAGCTGCAGATAACACAAAATTAACAAAGACCGTATTCAATTTTAAAGAAAATTTCAAAAGATTCACACACCTCAGAGGTGCTTTAGACTTAAAATTATAAGATTATAAGAATCAGCGGTGACTTAATGCACTAAAATCTTCTTGAGAGATCAGCCTTGTCGATGCTGAGATAAGAAACAAAGTTTCGGTGACATTCTCCATCTCCATCTTCAGGGTCGGTGTGGCCATCGCGATACATCGCAGACATACACGATGTATACATAATGGTCTGTCAATGCAATATATCATCCTATTGGTGCAACGGATGACAGAGGGGGATACTGACAATGGTCGTTAATTTAAAAACTTCAGTTTAAGCAGCTGGTCAAGTGGGTTGCTTCTTAACAGTGTGTCCAGACTGTACAGCGTCAGGAAATAGAATGACTGTTGAATTAGAAAATATCTGAAAGGACACGGTCGTAGTGTAATGAAATAATATCCAGGTAATGCTGGAAGGGCCTGAGGAAAAAACTTGGAAAAGATTCGAGCCCAACACCTCACAGGTTGAAGCCCGGGGAACTACCGCTGTGCCAGCTCGCTCAGTTTCTTGGTAATGTTTTACAAAATAATCTGTTTGGAATACGATGGCGAAGAGATGTATACCAAACAAGGCTAACGTGTCGCATATGCGATTGTCATGACTGTACGGGACAGCATTGTTTTCATACGCATACTCAGAACGGGCTTAAGACCACATCTCATACTGGTCTGTGCTACAAAGCAAAATAAAATTTCTTGCCTGTTTAAAACTGGTTCCTTTTCTTTGCAATAAGAAAAAAAAAACTGGACACATCAAATAAGGCTATGAAGATGTTTTTCTTTTTGTATTTGTCAACGGAGCCAGTTGCGCATTTTCATTATACACACACATACACACACATCTCCCGCGTCTTCTGTTCTATCCATGTATGAAGATCTTCGAGCAATATCGGCTTATAGTCCTCAATGCGATTAATTTATTTCTCACTGCGGACTTCACGCACTCACAACCCACTCATAACATCAAATATTGAAAGAAAATACAAGAAGCTCTAAACTACCATTTGTCATAAGAATGACGACAGTTGACGAGAGAGAGACTACTGCTGGCAGATCCACCTATCGGCAATATTAGTACCATCTGTGACTAGCGCGTGCTGCCCTCTATCTTTGCTCTGGTGTATCGGATCATGTTTAGAAGCGAAATATAAAGTTACATTGTTACGCATTTCACTCCACTGATAATGATTGTGCCTTATTCCGTCTTCGCTCCGTATCGCCGAAGTTTCGGAGGTACATATTGCCCCTATCTTCAGGGTAGAAGTGAGGATATCCACGTTCATGTATATATGCTTTTTGGTAAAACGAGGACATACCTATTCATAACTTGAAGTTTATCATAAGGACAATTCTATACTTTATGTTTGTGTGTTGGTGGTAGGAGTGATTATTTGACGACGTTTTCAGTGTGATGATGGGTGAATAATTATTTGGAAATAATTTTGTAAGAAGTGTTATTGGTCTAACTCAGGTACCATCTCTGTATTTGCTAGGAGGGATTGAGGAAAACCATGCTAAACCTCAGATAGGATTCGTAATATTCGTGCAGAGCACCTCCACGCCAGCCCGTCGGTCACTTAATTGCGTCGTGACATTGGTTGTGCTGCTCTGTGGGAGATACGGGTACAGATCACTTCAATTCTGACACTTAAAACTTCCCCATAGTTCGCAGTTCCTGAACATATATGAATAACTGCGTAATTATTGCCAATTTAAATTCCGCCTTGATTTTCATTAGGCACAACTTAAGCACACGGAAGGAGAGGGTTGCAACACGAAAATGTTGCTGAACTCAACATGTAAAATCCCAGAATAAACATATATTTGCATCACTTTCTTTATTCATATCTCCCATTCAATTGTCAACGGGTTTCTGGGTTGTCACTCTGAGTAGTTAGAAGAGAGCACGATGTTTCGGTGGAATATATCGCCTCTATCTTCACAGTCGAAAAGTACGTTAAGCAAGAAACCAGCAGAAACGGGCGGAAAACTTAATGATACTAAATACCATATTTTTCAGCCACCACGCGGCAGCATAGTCGGTTGAGGCACTAAGCTACAAGCAGGAAGGTCGTGGTCTCGATTCCCGATGAGGTCATTGAATTCTTCAGTCGACCTAATCCTTCCAGCCGCGCTATGGCCCTGGGGTCGACTCAGCCTCTAACAGAAATGAGTACCAGGAATCTTCTTGTGGGTAAATGGCGGCCGGCGCGTGAGGCTAACAACTTCACCGCCATCTGTGAGCCGATTGTCTACAAAATGTGGGAACTTCGAGGGCCTGTTACAGGGATAACTTTAGCTTTTTCACAGACTTTGCCCCGAGAGAAGTACAGACCGAATCTCTATACCAAGTGGGAGAAATGTAAGTAACGGCATCAGTCCATGCTACTAAGTATATCCGAAAAATACCATGAAGCGGGCAGAATTTCGTCACTGAATTCATCCAGCCATATAATTTCAACTTTCTCTCACCTGATATGGAAATCTGTATATCATTCACACATTACATAAGCGTCCCTGGATGGGGAATCAGCTTTTACTAATAAAAGCAATGTGAACAAATACTTGGGGCAGGTCAGTGCAATGGTAAACCTTGGGTGTACAGACGGGACATAAGGAATGTAACCAGGCAGTCTGACTAGCCGAAGGCTTTCATAATTTTTGGTTTTGTCTCTAAAGGCGAATGTTAGGATAGTATTTTCATATAAGCCACAATGGACTCTATATAAAGTTATATTTGATTAACTTCCATATAATTCAAAGATTTAAACGGCCGTGACGGAGTTCATGAGGCCCAGTCTGCGGACTCCCTACTGTGGCGGCCCGGGTTCTATCCCATGTTAGATCTTGTAAGATTTACGATGGACGAAGTGGCAATGTGACATTCCAACAACTTATCTCTACATTCGTTAATAGAAGACGCAATACAGTCTCGCTACTGATAGAGTTTTCGTTAAATACTCACTCACCCACTCACTCATGGAGCTGAACCTTCTTGAGAAGTCACCAATTGTGCAGCTACTCAAGAACTTCCCAGCATTTAATTGACACCGAAGGTTCATTACCGTGTTCACAAGGGCCCTCCAGCGGTCCCTATCCTGAGCCAGATCAAATCAATCCATACCATCCCATTCGATCTCTCTGAGATCCATTTTAATATTGTCCACCCAATTACACCTTGGTCTTCCCAGTGGTCTACTTCCTTCCAGCTTTTCCGCCAATATCATACATGCATTTCTCCTCTTCCCCATTTGTGCTACATATCTTGCCCATCTCATCCTCCTTGACCTGATCATTCTAATTATACTTGGAAAAGCGTACAATTTATGAGGCTCCTCGTTATGTCGTTATAACGCCTTTCGTTAAAACAGCGTCTTTAAATAACCCAATAATTAGTCAATTTATCCTGACCTAGGTGACGCCAGTGTAAGGGTATCAGCAAAACAGGCCTCCCTGTGCCTTCATCTTCTTTGGATTTTGTTGTTTACTCACTCCTGAACACAATGGCATAACAACCCGAAGTTTCGCCATGTTTTCACGCCACCTTAACGGCTACTGGATCCATCTATCGGAGTTGATTGCAGAGTAGGTAAGATATATACGAGTTCTTCAGAAGGCTGGTCGCCTGTTTATGTCTGTTTTTGTTAAGTACCTTAGCCATTCTAATCAGATTTTAACATCTTTCAGATAATGAAGAAAGCAGTATTCTGGGATGTGGCACCGTGTAGATGTGGTGTTATCCGACATTTCGGAGGAACGTATCGCCTCCGTCTTCAGGGTAGAAGAAAAAATAAGAAATCCGCAAGCGAAGAGACCGTGAGAACCGGTATAAACAGAGCAGTCTTCATAGCCACCGCCGTGAAAACCTCAAATCTTACATCTTTCAGATAATGGGCATCAGCATATCGGCTGATGCCATGACAAAAAGCAACTCAAAATGTAATTCTAGAACACATAAACGTACTGTTCCTTTCTGAACTGTCGTCAAACTTTGCTCAGAAGCAAAGATTCTGATTGAATTACTTTATCCCTAAAAGACCTCATTAAATTATAAACATAAACCATAAAAGAAAGTGTACTTTATAGGTATGAATATGGTTTGTCATTAAATACCTGAAGTTAAAAAATTGTAACATTTTCGAGACACTTCAATGAGTTTGGGGGGGGGTAGGCTAAATGTGTTCATTCACTGCAGTGGTTTGGTAATGGTGGTTGTGCCCCCTCAGTGGGGCTACTGCTGGGTTGCGGGAAGTTCAGGAAATTCTGAGAAAGAGGCACGGTAGAACTGAATTGATTATGAAACCATTCCTATGCTTAATTAATTAGCCACCACGCCATGAAAATCTATTTGAGAGTGAAGTTATAGCGTAACCATTCTTGATCTTGCCACTGGATGGCAGCGAGTGGTGAGCTTCACGCCCCGGCCGCATTACTCCCTGGTAAAGAGCTCCAGGTACCCATTGGATAGGAGACTGGGTGGGCTTTAGATTTGGTCTCGACGCTGTGGACCCGTTGCTGCATCCAGGCTGCACTGAACTGATTATCATTCTCAATATATCAGAGACTTTGTTTAATTTCACACATTTGTAAAATCTAGATAGACCGCCTCTGTGTTCTAGTGGTCAGAGTTCCTGGCTACAGATTCAGAGGTTCCGGGTTCGATTCCCGGAGTTACCAGATTGTATTGGGTCTGGAATGGGCGGCTCCGGTCTAGAAAGCCGAGATTAATGGCCGAGGGGATTCGTTGTGCTGACCACGTGACACCCTCTATCCGATAAAGTCGGCACTATCTTCGCTGACAAGCGGCGGTCACTCTGTCGGTATAGTTTTCTTGCGGACTAAAGCCACGGAGTTCCTTTGTTTGTTCTAAATTGAGATAAATGCTATTGAGATAAATTTCAAGTATCTTGATTATAAAATAGAAACGTTGAAAAATCTCTTCTTACTTCCACACAGAAAGTTAATCTTGAAACGAAAACTTTGCTAAGCAAAGGGGGCGCTGTTACATATTTGAAATACATTGGAGCGAGGACCTGGATGATAAGAGGTTTTGAGTTGGTTATTTAATGACTCCATCAGTATCAAGAATATGACAGGATAAATGCTGAATATGGAATGAGAATTGGCAGGAGAAACGGGAGTACTCGAAGAAACCCGCCCGCCGCAGTGATTCAGATACCAGGGGTTGTGCCTACCAGAATTCCGAAAGATGTGCTACAAAACCAAGCGGATAATTGCAATGCAGCAAATAAATTACATCTGAAAATGTGAGGGAGATGAATGAGAGTTATGCCTGTCTTGTTCTCAGCCTGAGGTACGCATGAGGATGTATGAAGCTGCAACGCGTGAGAAATGGAACAGGGGTACAGTAAGAGGAGATGGACGAAGAGAAGGGTGAATGTCCATCAGAGAAGCAAAAAGAGAGAATTAAGAATAATAAAAAAGAAGACAGAAGTAAAATGAAGGGCAGAGTAGGGGAACATGTGTTGGTACTCGCATATGTGGCCTGGTGCAGTTTGTGGGACATGGCGTCTGGGATAGGCTGACCCTCGTACCGTGTAAGTAAACCTAACACACAATTACACGTCACGACTCACGGCAGTACGTCATTAATTTGACATTAATGGCTCTAAATGTGAGTATTCTATAAATTTTAATGTCTCCCTAAATTTCCGTGTTTATGTATTAATTTATATAAAAAAAGAGCTTATGTATTCATTACAGAAAAGTAATATGGATTACGGCCTTTGTAGTGGAGCAAATTCAGTTGTTACAGCAACTCATGTTCAAAGCCTGTAATTATTGCTTCCTGTTCAAATTTTGTCTTATCATTGTGCCAAATGTATACAGCGGCTCGAAGAATCAGACATTTCCGAGTATGTTATTGGGTGGTTAGATAAGTGTAGATGTGTGGATTTGCAACAGACAGAGTGGAGTCTAATTACAGAAGGAATAGCTGCTAATAACAATGACGTAACACACAACAGCTCATCCGAAGTTCCTCTCACTAGTATTTTTGTTTCCTTTGCAACTGAATGTACAAACAATATTTATGTAATTTTAAAAATCGTAAACAGACCTATGATTTTCTAAATTGGTTGACTACTGGACGTTGTTAAGTTACAAGAAAAAGGGGGGAAGGTGGGTGTAATGTGAGATATTACGGCCGCGCCATAGCTCAAGCAGTTAGTGGCTGGCTTCCCACTGCGGCGGCCCACGTTCGATCCCGGGACTGGTCAAGTGGGATTTGTGGTGGATAAAGTGGCGCTAGGGCGGGTTTTCTCCGAGTACTTCGGTTTCCCCTACCAATCTTCATTTCACCAAATTCTTCATCATCATAATCACCCGGGGCAGGCTACAATAGGCCAATCAGTGGCCGCCGTGCCCAGTAGACCCAGTTGGACTCCACCTTCCACTAAGTGAATTTAAAAAAAAAAGTGAGATATTTAAAATAGAAGTTGTCCTTGAACATTTTCCCTGAGAAGTTGTTCCAATAATTCGGAATTATTAGTTGCAATTTATTTCTAATTTCATGTGAAAAGACAATGTGTATATTTCCTCACGTTCAATTTCTTCGTTCTTAACCGTTTATAAAATGAACGCCTGTCATGATTTGTGTTCATTTCGAATTCAATTTCCTGATATTTTAACGTCAAAACAAGGAAATTTCGCCCAACGTGTGGTTCACGAAACGACACAAAAATATCCATGGTTTAGTATTGTTACTAATCATGCAACACTGTTGGGTCGAACGAACTCAACGGGCAGCTGACTGGGTGATTCATCTACTTCTGCTTGGACGGTTAATGCGTTCATACAGGCATTTTCATTGTTCATTCTAAGAATCTGTCGGCGCCTAGGAAAAACAGCAATGCATGGCAGGATGACGGATGAACTGGAATGGATTTGGAAGGATACAGTCGTTACCCGATCGACGGCTGTCTATCTACGGCTCTACAGTCCTTCTTCGACCTTGGCTGATTTTCAGTTACTTAATCCTACATACAGTCGGTAGCACTCCTTGGAAGGGGATCAGCATTTCGCAAGGCCGCTACTTACACCCAGAGCAACATTAACACAGAATAAACGTACATAGATTTCAATATGAATGTCCTGATTTTAGGACATGTTGAACAAAACGTTTGCATTTTTACTCTTACGTCACTGATGTGTTCGTTATATATGATCCCAGCTGAGCAACTACCAGCTCCTTGACACATGCAACTTGATGTTTCCACATTGTAATTTGAAGGTTTCAATCAGCCGGTATGCTAGCCGTTTGTACTCCCCGCTGTTGCGACAATCTAACTTCGCCCCCACTACGACCACCGTACATTACTTTATCACCATTCCTGCTGTCTTGGAAATGTCCCCGGCGGTGATTACCACCCATATCGCTGGATGATCACACGATCAGGCATACTATTTTGGCCAACTGTACGTCCAGACATAATACGCATACATGCAAATTCCAGAACAAAATGGCACATTTATTTGTTTAACAATACTTTCAATAGCTCGGGGTGCACTGCAGGAATTTGATGCATTCACTACGTCCTAGGATGTGCTGTCTTGTAGTCCAATAGATGTTCCGACGTTTCGGAAGCAAAATCTTCCCCCTTCTTCAATGTTGAACAGTAAGTCAAGCTAAGGTTCAGGAAGAAGAAAGCAACTCTGGTTGCTATCACTTCTTGCTGGTTATTTGCTTGGCTGAATCCTCTGTCTCATGTTCCTCCGAAATGTCGTTGAATTTCTACAAGATTAAACGGCGTGCAATTTCAGAACTAAGCTTCGATGGTTGGACGGATCGGAGAGGGTGATGAAGGAAGTGCCCATGGCCTAATTTTAAGGTACTTGCGGGAGTGTGATTGACGTAACTGAGTAAAACAATGGAAAACCTCGGCCGAGATTCAAACCGAGTTTATCCGGAATACAAGTCAAACACATCACCGCTTGAACGGACTTGCTAGGTTCATGTGTGATAATGTACATATGCATACGGAGCTATCAGATGCATGTGACAAGGAGTGGGTCACAGAGCCAGTCTAGATGGTGTCCAGAGGATATAAATCACTTCTCCTTTATACACCGCGGCGCTGCTAGAGCCCAGTTTTAATGGGAGTAAGAAGCAGAGACAATCAGGCTTAAAATATGGTGATAAGCCCAAAGGAGGGGCTCGACACAGGGACAGTCAGTTTAAAGTGATGTGGAGGCATTCAGTCGCTTGGCTTCCGGTACAATGCACCATGCTTTTCATATTTAAACACATTGAAACTTTAAAGAGAGGAGATTGAACTCGGCTAATGCTTGCTACCATTCAGTCCAGAACCTTTTGTCTTCTCGTCTGTTGTCTAAGAACATAAAAAAAATATGCAAAACTATAATTTTGCCTGTGGTTCTGTGTGGGTGTGAAACTTGGTCTCTGACATTAAAGGAGGAACATAGACTGAGGATGTTTGAGAACAGGGTGTTGAGGAGAATATTTGGACCGAAGAGAGATGAAGTGACAGGAGGTTGGAGAAAACTGCATAATGAGGAGCTTCATAACTTGTACTCTTCTCAAAGTATTAGAATGATCAAGTCAAGGAGGTTGAGATGGACAGGGCACGTAGCACGAATGGGGAGATGATGAATGCATGTAGGATTTTGGTCGGAAAGCCGGACAGAAAGAGACCACTATTAAGACCAAGACACAGGTGGGATGATAATAGAGAAATAGCATGGAGTGGTATGGACTGGATTGATCTGGCTCAGGATAAGGACCACTTGCGAGCTGTTATGGATACGGTAATGAACCTTTTGGTTCCATAATATTGTAACGTGGATGATCAGAGCGTTGCTAGTTACCGGACCGGTAAACACACGCGATACACGCTCGTAACAATGGAACAACGAGGTTACGCAACCCGCTTCTAGGCAACGGTTCAGTAAAAATTTCCGCACAATGACGTCACACTGCCACATTAACATCACGTGACTTGTTTCTATGGTCGATTCGGAGGCTATATAACGAGATTCCAGGAATAAGTAAGGCACTGTTTCAGAGTATGTCAGAGTGTTTAAGTGTCTGAGTGTTCTCGATGGAAGATATCCAGAGAAATTTCGTCGTGTGAAGACTTGGCCTGTGATTAGAAGACTGTATTAATGGGTAATACTTGGAGCGATTTGCCGCGCTAGTTTCTGTGTTGAGATCCATTAACAGGAGAGGACTAGTGTGCGTGTGTGTGTGTGTGTAACAGTGAATTTTGAAGTGTGCAAATCAGATTTAGCGCTGGATTTGAGTGTGGTTAAGAGAGGGAATGTAACCAAGGTGCTAATAAATCCAATCATCCGAACTAGAACCCGTCATTTACGTCACGCGTACCACCCTACACGTGACAATATAATTGGAAGTTCTTGAGTAGCTGAGCACCTGGAGACTTCTCAAGAAGGGTTCGGTTCCATGGAGTTAATACAAGTATGAGTCAGCATGTTAAAATAATCATAAACACGGTAATGACTGTATACGTCATCAGTGGCTACGGACGAAGGAATATAGAGAACTGTGCGCAAGTCGATAGCGTCAGAGGAGAGAGGGTAACAATCGATCCTGCTTCGATTTTCTACCTCGACTAAGAGGCACCAGGAGCCACACCCAACGTGAACTCTCATAATCCTTCCGAAATATTCTCAAGACGGTCGGAAGTCTTATTCATGAAATCACAGCAAAGGACTGACACGATTACAACTTTCTAAAAAAATTATTCACAAATCATACAAATGTCTTCATTGTTTTCACTTCATCCACGTGACGGAAAGAATACATTTAATTGTATAAATATGGTTACTGCATGACGACTACTAAGTTCAACCGGGCCCGCGCCATAGTTAAAGCTGTTAGTCGCTGGCTTCCCATCGCGGCGTCCCGGGTTCGATTCCGGGGTCTCGTTAAGTTGGATTTGTGGAGGGCAAAGTGGCGCTGGGGAGGGTTTTCTCCGAGTACTTCGGTTTCCCTTGCCAATCTTCATTCCACCAAATTCTCCGTCATCATAATCACCCGGGGCAGGCTACAATAGGCCAATCAGTGGCCGCCGTGCCGAATGAAGCCAGTTGGACTCCAGCCCGCACTATGCGAATTGAAAACATAAAAAAAAAGGTTCAACCGGACAACGATTTAGTATTTTGTTTTCACGTCTTCTACACAACACTTCAACTGATGCTCGGGTCTGTGTGATTCTGCTTAGAATGTTCTGGTGTAAGTGTAATCTTATTACTACTACGCTGGTACAATTTGCTTCGGCCAGCATGAGACCATCATCAGGTAAGGCGATGCAGTGCGCAAGCTGCTAAAGCGTTCAAATTCTTAACGTCCATGTATTTATCGTCCGTCAATGTTGCAACACTTGTTTATTCACTACTTAATCTTAATCTTAGTTTAACATTTTATACACTTTGACACAACATGTTTCGGCCCCAAACGGCCATCTTCAGGTGTCTTGATATGTTACAAATACTTTATTAAATTATGTTGAAACTGCTGCACTGTGATATCCCGTGTTAATTCTCTTTTCAAGGTAAAACAAGATAAAATCCATTAAAATTTCTATTTCACGTAACAAGGGGTGACGCCCTTTATTCATAAAATGATGCCTGTCCCAGGCGTTTTGTTTCGGCAGCTTGACCTTCAAGCAATGGACGTCACCCCTTGTTACGTGAAATAGAAATTTTAATGGATTTTATCTTGTTTTACCTTGAAAAGAGAATTAACACGGGATATCACAGTGCAGCAGTTTCAACATAATTTAATAAAATATTTGTAACATATCAAGACACCTGAAGATGGCCGTTTGGGGCCGAAACATGTTGTGTCAAAGTGTATAAAATGTTAAACTAAGATTAAGATTAAGTAGTGAATAAACAAGTGTTGCAACATTGACGGACGATAAATACATGGATGTTAAGTTAAACAATTACAACAGGATGCTGAAATACAGAATTAAAATTCTTAGTCCAGATAATGGGCTAAAACAAGGCTGAAATCTAAATTAAATTGAAATTAAATATTTTACAATTATATTTTGTTCCTTCTTGTTTATCGGAAGCCATGAGAGCTCAGTCGGTGGGATACTGGCTGGACAACTGGGGTTCGATTCCCGACAGTGGAAGAGATACTTCTCTTTCCTGCAGCGACTAGACCGAATATGAGGCCCACCCAGCCTCTCATCCATTGGGTACAGGAGGTTTCTTCTCCGGTTGTAAAGCGGCAGGAACGTGAAGCTGAACACTCACCTCCATTACTGCCGAGGTCAAGAATGATAGAGCTAGTATTTTTAACTGTGGCATCATCTATGTCCGAATATAGAGACCCACAGTTTTTGGAAGATCTGTAAAATTACTGTTGAACAGCGTAATTGTTGAAGAATGCCGCATTCTGGGATGTGGCGCCGTTTAGATCTTGTACGAACCGACGTTTCGGATAAAAGTATCTCCTCCATCTTCAGGGTAGAAAAATCCGCTATCGAGGACGTGGATTTTTCTACCCTGAAAATGGAGGAGACACATTTATCCGAAACGTCGGTTCACACAAGATCTACACGGCACCATATCCCAGAAGACGGCATTCTTCATATTCACCGCTGTGAAAATCTCAAATGTTACGACGTAAATATTAGTCTGCAAGCAAGTTTTCTGGTTGCCAACCATCCCCCCTTTACTTGGAGAAATCCTTATGCAACGGTCATAATTATGAGTATAATAGCGAATTTATGATATTAAGATAAATGATGATATTAAATTAGCCGTACACATAATATACAAATATGGAAACAAAATTATATTCACTTATTCTTCCAGAAAACCATAAACTGTGTGGCAGAAATAATAATAATATGGAATTAAAATCAAAACTCAAGGAACCTCGAAAGAATCATTTCGCACAAAACTGACGGTTAAACGTAATTCGTGTGACATCCAGAATTACTGGATTTTTTTTATTTTGTCCATCATCCGGTATTCTAAAGGACACAACGTTTCGGAAACAGGATCTGTTTCCGTCCTCAGGTGAGTATGGAGCAATTTTCTTCGTTGCATCCCTCAGAAAGAGCTAACCTCAATCACAGATCCAATTTACGAAACGGTGTGCTCTTCAGAATGCCTTACGACGGAAAAATCTGAAGAAGAAAAAAAAAAAGTAATTGTGAGTGCTACACACCATGGTCAGAACCTTCCAGAATCCAGTAAAACCCGGAATATCATATTAACGGAACGAAAATAAAGAGTTTAAGTGAATCGGCACAGAACGCAAGTGCCTACGGTTAAAATGCCACTATTTTAAAGGTTTAAAAATATAATTCTTTTTACATATTATGAGAAAATATTATATTTTTAGATTATTATCGAACCCTACACACGATTTATTGGAGCAGCTGTTGTTATGATTTTGTAACAATTCTGTCAGCAAAAGAGACATTTGGAAGATCTATGAATAAGTGAGAGGATAATACTAAAATGGATATTAAAAGAATAATGAGGTTGGTTTCATCTGACTGAGAATATGGATCAGTAGTGGGCTCTTGTGAATACTAGCAATTTCTTGAGTAAGTTACATACTTAGATAGTCTGTTACTAATACATCATTGACGGCTGATAAATCGGCAGTTGATAGAATAATGTACTTGGGCCTCCAAGTTACCCGTTAATGTGACCGACATCAGACCTTTCTATACTGGGTCTCTTAATGATATAAATGGGCTATTTGTAATGTAAATTCCTGTCTAAAAATCGAGATTAACGGCCGTGGGATCTGTTGCGCTGACCACGCGACACCCTCTTACCCGCTAAAGTTGGCACCAACTTCGCCGACAAGCTGCGGTCGCTCGGTCGGTATAGTTCGCTTGTGGACTACAAGCCACTGAGCTTTTTTATTTGTAATGTAAATATTGGAAAAATATTTTGTATATTTTGCCGACCATAGTGTTCGTGCGACTAGGGTTTGAATCCCACCCGAGAAATGGATTTTGGTGTTATTCTGTGCAGGTAGGCGGCCTTGCAATTGACCGATCCCCCGGCTAAGGAGTCCTACAACTCTCCGAAAAATACGTAATAGTTCCTGACTTAATCTGAGGCAGAGGGCAAAGGAACAAAAATAATATATTTTTTTATTTTACGTGACGCGAGTTATGGGAGATATGTTTTATTGATGTTACCACAGCATTGTGTTACACAAGGCAATCTTGTTGCCGAAACTTTTGAGTCTGACCAAGCAGATCCTGGTTCGATAGGTCGTGCTTACTTGCTCTGTTCTCCAATATCACAACTACTGCCCTTCCGAGTCCATAAAATGCTAGTGCTTTCTTCAGTAGATAAGCAACTATCAGCTTTCAAAGACGAACTCATTACCATAAAATTACTGATTTAGGTGTTATTGTAAGAGAAATACACTAAAAAGTTGTCCCTGTGCTTAAATAATTAATTATGCTATGAAGACATATGGGGGAGTGGAGGTATAGCTCCACTCTTCTTAATCCCGTCACAAGATGCAAGCGAGTGGCCAGCTTCACGCCCTTGCTACTTTATCCCTGAGGAAAACACTGCGGGAACCATTGGATAGGACTCTGGGTGGGCCCAAAGCCAGTCTGGATGCTGTGAAGAAAAAAATAACTTACCCCTGCCGGGAATCGAACCTTGGCCATCCAGCCTGTAGTCCGTCCCTATAGCGACTAAGCTATCCCGAAAGAGAGATATTGCAAAACCCAAATGATTTATTTTTACACATAAAGGCATATACGTCATTTTTCTATTTTTGGCTATGAGATCAGTTTACTGGAAAAGCCCATAGACCCAAGATGAAGTTATTACAGAGAGAGGGGCCAACTTCCCCTCCCGTCCCCTCCCCCTTCCCTTAAGATGCAAACTTCAGGGAGGAGCTCAAGATGAGCTCGAAGGACGTGTGAGGCGGATCTTCCTGGATCAAAATCCTATTGCCACAATAAATGTGATAGAAAAATGTCAGGGAAGATCCTACGCTGATCCTAGCGTCATTTCTTTTCTGAATGTATTCGGCAAGAAGCACGATAGAACTATATATTATTATTTCTGGAAGGAAACGGATTACCTTTCTAATTTAAATAATAATAAATTAAGATGCAGTTGGATAATTTACACCATATAAAAATTATCAGAGACAGCGAGGGCGAAGCAGGAGCCAAATCATGCAAACAAAACTCCATTACACACGAACTCAGTAGGAGTTAAATATACACCGCAAAAAGAGCACACAGCTCACAATTTAATTGCACTGACTTCAGCAACTGTAACTTCAACACTTAACATCGCCCGCGCCATAGCTCAAGCGGTTAGTCACTGGCTTCCCACCGCGGCGGCACGGGTTCGATCCCGGGTCTGGTCAACTGGAATTTGTGGTGGACAAAGTGGCGCTATGGCCGCTTTTCACCCACTACTACGGTTTCCCCTGCCAATCTTCACTCCACCAAATTCTCCATCATCATAATCTCCACTCACCACTAAGCGAATTAAAGGAAAAAAACACTTAAAATACTGAGACATGACGCCTGAAAGCTGGATGTGTGCAGTCAGAAAAGCACAACAGAGACGTCTGTTGCTAGAAAACGGCTAGCTGAAGCGTTTCCGCTACAAGGAATACGATTGTATAAATCAAAGCGTTGCCTGGAGATTGCCACACGTTTCGTGGCAACAGAGAATAACAGAGGACAATGAACTGTCCGACTGGGTGTTCTATATTCGGTCCGCATGAAGTTATCTCAGTCCGAGATTCAAGGTTCGAGACAGTGGAGATCCAGAGAGAAAATTCGAGAAACTGAGTTACGGTAATTTTGTAAGGTTTGAGGTTTTCACAGCGGGGACTAAGAAGAATGACGTTTTCTGGGATGTGGCGCCGTGTAGATCTTGTGTGGACTGACGTTTCGGAGAAACGTATCGCGAGGAACCAGCTTGAGCAGGTGGCTGCAGACTGAGCTCAGCTACATCCCAGAAGAAGGTATTCTTAAATTTAAATTCTGTCTACATCATTATTAAAGTCTTCATTTTATTTCATCGAGGTTCTTAAAAAATAACTTAGTGTTCATCCCGTGCTACATGTTTCAAAATCCATGCCCAATTATATCTATCAGTCTTCACTATTAGGCTATTAACAAACGAAACAATCTCAGTTTCCTGTGCACTGTTGTCTACTAGGTTAATTCGATTTGTTTTTCCAGTCAATCAATGTCAACACCATTCAGTTATGTTAATAAGCAAAGATCTCGTTAGGGAAATAAGACCAGACAAATTAAGTTGCAAGATGAGACTGTAGGTTTTTGCCCGTCTGTCTGAGGCACGGAACCACCTGGTGCCCTCCAACTGATGTCTGCCTACACCTTTACATCCTCGCCTAAATTCTGCCTAACGAGATGTAATGATCTGTAATTGTGCCTAACGAACTTCTATGAAGAACAATTCGTGCCTAAAGTGATTCTATGGATTTTACCGAGATGCTACAGTCTGTAACTTGTACTTAACGTAATGCTACGAATTGTACCGAGATGCTACAGTCTGTAACTTGTACTTAACGAAATGCTACGAATTGTACCGAGATGCTGCAATCTGTAACTTGTGCTTAGCGAAATGCTACGAATTGTACCGAGATGCTGCAATCTGTAACTTGTGCTTAGCGAAATGCTACGAATTGTACCGAGATGCTGCAATCTGTAACTTGTGCTTAGCGAAATGCTACGAATTGTACCGAGATGCTGCAATCTGTAACTTGTGCTTAACGAAATGCTACGAATTGCAAATTGTGCCTACCGCGCTGCTATAGTGTAATATTTGTGGCCAGAAGTATATCAAAATTTCCAAGCATCGCCTAACTAAATTCCAAGGTTTTCAATTTCTGCCTAACGAGTTGCCATAATTTCCCTACTGTGCTTATTGAAGTGCTATGATCTACAGTTTATGCTTAACTATATTTTAATATTTGCGACTTGTGCTTAAATAAGTACTGTAATTCCCAAATAATTCTCATCGAAATGATTTATTTATAGAAACTGCTCATAGAAATGCTATGAGTTTCACACTGTTCCTATCCAATTACATATGAACACTGAGGTGTATTAAATTAAAAAATTTTCGATATGAATTAATTTTCGCATTAGTAGAAGCTCTTGACTTCCTTCTGAATTCCCGGAACTAGACTTGATTATAACCTATGTCAGAGGATGAAAAAGCCCAGTACAGAAGCCATTGAAAACCTTTTGTAATTTAAAATAAAACTGACCTTACTAGCAGGTTAGCCACACATATTTACATATTTTTTCACCCATGTACAAATGTGTGAACTCCCAGAATTCAAGCTGTGAACAAAACTTTCTCTCCAGACATGCACCTGTCCCTTTATTTATGGAAATATCGTGGCGCCTCCATTTTATTACGTGGCTATTTTAGTAACCACAATTTAAACGTTTACGTCGACGTTAAATGTTTAACAAATGTCGTCTAATGATAAGATAAAAACTGTAATAACATTCTTCTCTTCAGATTCAAATGTGAATAACTTATTTTAATGTCACTGTAGGAAGTAAAATAATTATGTAAATTATAAATTATTTATGTATATAACTAATTAACCGGCAATCGGCATTATGATCAGAGGGTTCTACATCCCTAGAAAGAAAAGAAGCCACATTCTTTCTTGACCCCGAAAGAGCAGTTTGAGTAAAGGAAATGTCGACGTTTCGACGTCGAAATTCCACCTGACCTAAAACACACTAACAGACCACAACGAAGATATTTCATTTTATAATCAGGGATTTGTACATAAAGTAGCGAATTATAAATAATATTTCTATTTTCTAACGCTTAGTTATGAATGTTCTAGAGAAACATAGAGAGCTATACTTTCATAGCCTTCCACAAGATGGCAGGCATGTGTCGGCACACGTACAGCTCTTCATATAAGTGAAAACACATGTAAACGCTGTCATTATATAGGCTTATGTCGCACAGTAGAGCCACACATATATTAATATATTATACGTATATTCCACCTTAATATAAAAGTTCACTTACTTATTAAAGTATCTGAGGGTCTGCAGATAAGTACGTGTATATACGATTACAGTGACCGCGCAGTCTAAGGCATGAACTGTCTTCGCTCGCTCGCACAAGGGGATCATGGGTTCGAATCCCACTTAAGGCATGGATATCTGGTGTGTGTATGCGTTTATTATGTGTTGTGTTACCCTGTGTTTCGATGGCGGTCTTGCGACGTGCTGATGACTCGCCCAAGGAGTCCTACTTTCTGTGAAAATGATTACGGAACTGAATAAGAGGCCGGGGCCCTGACTGGGCTGGAAGAGCCATTGAAAAAACAACATTTTGTGATGTTCTGCTCCTTAGACTGGAACTGCTATTCAGCTAAATAGACATCAAACGAGTATTTCCAAATATTATACAATATATTGAGAAGCCCGGCACTATGCTACAAGCCTGAAGGTCGCGGCTTCAATTCCCGATGAGGTCACTGACAGCTCAGTGAGTGTAGTGACTGGTTATGGGATGGATGACTGCTGTTCGATTCCGGACGGGGGCGAATATTTTACTAATTGCTATTCAGGCTATATAAGCACTGCTGTTCGTACGTCTTATTCAATGAGTTGAGGTTTTTATTTAGTAGAAGTGACCAGAGGAGATTGGTCTAGAAATTAACACAGAGAAAACTAAGTATATGTTACTGTCTCGTCACCAAAATGCAGGGCAAAATCATAACATAAAGAGAGGAAACAGCTGTTTTGAAAATGTGGCGCAGTTCAGATATTTGGGAACGATGATAACAGATCGAAACCTGATTCAGGAGGAAATTGAGAGGCGATTGAACTCGGGTAATGCTTGGTACCATTCAGTCCAGAATCTTTTGTCTTGTCGCCTGTTGTCCAAAAACAAACATTAGAATATACGAAATTATAATTTTGCCTGTGGTTCTGTATCGGTGTGAAATTTGGGCTCTGACATTAAGGAAGGAACATAGACTGAGGGTGCTTGAGAACAGGGTGTTGAGGAGAATATTTGGACCGAAGAGAGATGAAGTGACGGGAGGGTGGAGAAAACTGCATAATGAGGAGCTTCATAACTTGTACTCTTCTCCAAGTATAATTAGAATGATCAAGTCAAGGAGGATGAGGTGGACAGGTCATGTAGCAGGGTGAAGGAGAAGAGGAATGCATATAGGATATTTGTGGGAAAGACAGAAAGTAAGAGACCACTGGGAAGATCAAGGCGTAGGTGGGTGGACAATATCAAAATGGATCTCAGAGAGATATGATGGGATGGTATGGATTGGATTGATCTGGCTCAGAACAGGGACCAGTGGAGGGTTTATGTGAACAAAGTAAATAATTTTCGGGTTCCATAAAATGCTGGGAAGTTCTTGAGTAGCTGCAGAATTGGAGGCTCTTCAAGAAGGACTCAGCTCCATCAGTAAGTAAGCACGAGTAAGTGACCAGAGCGGAAAGCTGAACATTCAACTCCTAAGAATACACTGAACTTTACAGCCGCTTACCCACTGGTCTTCACGACGTGTTGCTTAGCAATACAGGTGAGGAGAGGTTTCTGTTGTAGATACGAGTAGGTCTCTTGGAAAGATTTCATCTTCTTTATAACAGCGTAAGAGACATTCAACCCTCGATACATCGCACGTCCTACACGTCATTTCCGACAAAAGCCTGCCCCGTTTGTCACCCAGAAAGCTTATGAATATTCAGAGGACTTAGTCGTAATAATTTTCTGAAACGGAGTCTGTCCTCATTGGACACGCAAGAAGAAATTCTCCCCACTGCATCAGAAAACCAAAAATGGCGCATGTCCACATCACGTTACAATATCAGTCACGCTACAGAACCATTATTTACTTACTTACTCATGGAGCTGAGCCCTTCTTGAGGAGCTGCCAACTGTGCAGGTACTCAAGAACTTCCCAGCATTTTATGGAACCCAAAGATTCATTACTTTGTTCACATAAACTCTCCATTGGTCCCTGTTCTGAGCCAGATCAATCCAATCCATACCATCCCATCATATCTCTCTGATATCGATTTTAATATTGTCCACCCACCTACGCCTTGGTCTTCCCAGTGGTCTCCTTCCTTCCGGCTTTCCTACCAATATCCTATATGCATTTCTCCTCCCCCCAATTCGTTTTACATGCCATGTCCACTCATCCTTCTTGACTTGATCTTTGTAATTATACTTGGAGAAGAGTAAAAGTTATTAACCATTAACTATGCAAAATAAATATATTCCTATGTAAATTGTCATTCTCTGAAAATAAATGTAATTGTCATAGGAAAGTTAGTAATTAAATTATTAACCAATCGTTAAATCGGAGCTGAAGTCATGAAGTACTTCTGCCAACATTCGTCACAACACTTCAGTCTTCAGGTATGAGTTGAATTATTTAAATTGAAATCGTAAAATTTTGTACTGTGTTTTATAAATTTATTTTTCCCCTGATTTAGGTATTGTTCCAACATGTTTATAGAGACTGAGGAGAAACACGAAAACCCCCAGACAGAATATCCGCTCCCGGGGCTGAGGTTCAAATCCAGGACCTTCGGAATATAACGAAATAGGCCTCCATTATCATAATTTCTGTATTTCTGTATTCTGTAGTACTTTCAAGGGCTCTGGATAATGAATACACGTATATTGTTTTATTCTGGGTTACTTCTGGGATGTGATGCCGTTTAGCC
Organism: Cryptotermes secundus; assembly: GCF_002891405.2. Classification (NCBI taxonomy): domain Eukaryota; kingdom Metazoa; phylum Arthropoda; class Insecta; order Blattodea; family Kalotermitidae; genus Cryptotermes; species Cryptotermes secundus. The sequence continues at coordinate 1,270,581 of NW_019729900.1, read as the reverse complement.
GGGTAGAGGTTCAGAGGCGTTTCGGAGGAACGTACTGTCTTTATCTTCAGGGACCAAGATATGAAAATCAAGTAACGAGCATGAAAGGAAGTTTAAAATCTACTTCTTTCTCTTTGCACGCTAAGTATGTTTTCGACTCTGAAGATTGAGGCATTATGTTCCTCCGAAACGCCTGTCAGTTTCCTCCGGGCTATACGGCGTCACATCACAGAAGATAGCACTCTTTGATCTAACAAGAAAACCCTAATTCTTCAAACGTAATGATGATATTTTCCTGACGAAGGAAGTATAATTTGAGTAAGGTACTAGTTCCGACAAACATGAAAGAGGACTAAACATCGTGACTCAGTTGATACATTCCACTCAAGTCAATTTATTATTAATTAGATGCGAACGGTCTTTTGGATTTTAACACCGTGCAGTTCTGAGACAGCCCGACGTTTCGGAGGAACATCGCCCCCCTATTCAAGGTCCAATGATAAGTCAAGTAAGAAGCCAGTGGAAAACAGGGGGCAAGCTGAGTTCAACTTTCAACCCTAAAGATATATGCGATGTGTTACTCAAAGACATCGGCATTAAACCAAACTACACGGCGTCACAACACAGATGACATATTGTTCATTGTTACCGCTGTGATAGCCTCAAATACAACTTACCACTGTTTGCTCGACATGATCTGCACTGAGCTTTGCCTGTCCAGAACTTTAGGTGAACTTAGGAAGTTGAATTTGAAGGGTTTTCCTCAGTCTCTCCAGACACACACCGGGATAGTATCTCAAATCACACCATGACCACTCCTTGTACATCATTTCCCACTCATTGTTATCACCCAATCTCGGTCCTTGACAGCATTAGTAAGAAAACTGGACGTGGAGATTCCTCAGTCCGTAAACCGACGGGATGGAAAGCCCAGGTTCGATTCACGTCAGTGCAATACTTTTCCTTTCCTCCACAGCGTCCAGACCGTCTCTGGAGCCCACCCAAACCCTTATCGAGGGGTCATTACCTGGGGATAAAACGGCAGGACCATCTATTGCCGTGGTCAAGAATGGTGGAGCTATACCTCCACTCCTTCATATGTCTTCATGGAACAGTGTTTAACTAATTAAGTATAGGGACAACCTTTTTTCCCCCTTGGCACTACAGCCTCAGTGGGCCTAGGCCTACCTCCATGAACTTCCCCGTTCACTTAGGTTTTTCTAGATCTTACACATTCGGTAGGACTCCTTGGGCGGGTTATCAGCTCGTCGCAAGGCCTCTACCTGTACACAAACACAGAAAAACACACACACAGACTAAACATCCATGCCTTGTGTGGGATTCGAACCCACGATCCCGGTTTCCAAGCCAGCGAAGACAGTACATGTCTTAGACGGCTCGGCTACCGTGACCGGCTCAGGGACAACTTTACTTTTCATATTAGTAAGTAAACTACACATAAAACAAAGATCAGACGGGCAGTATATGAATCACGGGAACCTGCATGAGAATTTGCTGTCTTTTGTTTCGGAAGTTATCAGCCTGTACGCAGACCACCTGTACAGCAAAAGGTGTTTGCAGCCATGTAACAAATTAGGAACAACAGCTCCGAGGCATGGGGAATGTTACGTCCCTGGATCGAGTTGGATACCTCATCCGGCCATGATAAAATGTCAGCCTCACTGAAACGCTTTCCACCATCGGAGAAATTCTGGTTAATCAAGGAAGCTCCTCCCATTTTTCCACTTGACGCAAGTAACAAGATGAAACTTGATGTGGGATCGATCGCTGCTTCTTTCCACTTTCTTGGAATTAAGGAGGGGGAGGGGGGAAGGGGTGGGGAGAGGTGCTTATATGCGCAGTAGCAAAATATACAGATCACATAGGCCTAACGCTTTCATAAAGATGGAGGAAAAAGGGCGTTGGTTATTTCCTTTTCTCTCTCTTTCTGCCCTCCTACGCTATTCAGCAACAACCACCAGCCAGTTTGCTCCTTATAATTCAATATTCTGGTTTCCATGGCAATTCTTTCAGCGCCCCAGCACAGGTATATGAGACATGGCTTCCTTCAGTTGCCTAGCAACAGCCAATCGCAATTCAACAATTATATTAGTTAAAGAAAGAAAAAAATATTTAAAAAGAATTAATCGGAACGTTTTGAAATATGAGACTTAATGAAGTTCGAGGGTCGAATATTAAACCCTGAAAAATTAATATATATGAACAAAAACATCAAAGAAGCAACAAATCAGCATGGAGATTATAACCTATTAATAACTCATACTAAAAACTTTTCTGTCGATAGATGTTAAACTTTATCGTACAGAAAGAAAAATATAATGAAGTAAGAAATCTCATTAAGGGCCAGCGTGACCCTAAGAAAACGCGTCCCCAGGGCTTCTCAAATTCTGCTTCCTGCATATGACGTCACATACTTTGCTTATGTTATTACAGTTACTCTGCTGGAAAACTTAATTTGCAATCATATAAACTGTTCTTACATACAGAAGAGGACTTTGCTAATAATTATGCCATTCTAATTACTACATCCTTAAAGATGTTTTAAAATTGCTACGAGCATTCTCTAGAATTAACCTTAATTATGTAATCATTAAGAGCAGCTGGTACTTAAGAAGTCATTACATCTTACCAGATTGTCAGAACTGGATTCTGAGGGCTTAACATGGCGCAGATGAATTTTTTTAATTGTAAAAAAAATGTAAATATAAAAGACGCCTAGGCAATGCCCATCCGGCCTTCTGTAGCACATTCTTATAAACATCTTATTCTTTAATAGCGGTACATCAGCGATTCTTAATGTAGATTTTAACTTAAATCTGAGAGTTACTGTTAATGATCAGTACAATTACTTATTTTACTTTTCTTACTTATCTATTTTATGTAAATATAGGAATGCTGTTTGTGAAGTAACAGACGCCTTGAGAAATCATTCTTCTTCTAGCCTCAAGAGCTCTGTAACTGACTTTGGGTATTTCTTTTTGCTGTTCTCAGACAAGATGTCCATCATCAGTAGCTACACGATGGCTCCATCTGGTATGGAACCTTTGATACACCAGGCGTACAGGGGCTTCCCCCGTGTATAACACTAAATATTCAACATAACAAATATTTCGTGGGAATTTAAATACACATTTCCGTATATATCGCGTTATAGATCGGCGTGTCTCAACGTATGGGAGGTTTGTCACTGATGAGAACTGGAAATCCGTCCACAGAATTACTGGGTCTTTGGACTTTTTCCATCATCCGGAATTCTAGGAAATAGAAAACACGACGTTTCGGAAACTGGATCTGTTTCCATCTTCAGGTGAGAAAGGAAGACACCTACTCAGTTGGGCCAGATAATCTCAATCACTGGACAACTCCTGTCGGATTTACCCAGCTATTTCAACTAGGCTGGCTACGCGTGAGATAACAAGAAACCATAAAATAAAAATTGTGATAGAGCACGCACATGCGTGGAACTAGGACAGAAAAGGAGGTAGAAATTTGTGTTACAAGCCTAGCCGACAAAATTAAGTGCATGAGCATCAATGCAAAGAAATAGAAAAAAAAATGTGAAGACATGTGATATCTACCGCTAGTGTCATCTGTGGAGTAAAACCTGAACTCTCGAGACTGGAACCTTTTGAAAAGCATGAAGAGTGTTACTTGGAAATCGGTTGATAAGACGTGATGATTCCACAATAAAACTCCGTGGTCTGTAGTCCGCAAGCGAACTATACCGACCGAATGACAGCCGCTTGTCGGCGAAGTTAGTGCCGACTTTATCGGATAGATGGTGTCGCGTGTCAGCGCAACGGATCCCCACGGCCCATTAATTTCGGTTTTCTAGACCGGAGTCTCTACATTTCCATTCAAGTAGCTCCTCAGTTATCCTCATGAAGCTGAGTGGACCCCGTTCCAGACCCACTACCTCTTAGAAAATCTGATAGCGCCGGGAATCGAACTTTGATCTCTGGATCTGTAGCCAGGAACTCTGACCACTAGACCACAGAGGCGGTCAAATGAATTAAAATATATATAAAATTATGTAAATTGTTTAAACAATTTTTACTGTCTCGTTCGACGGTTATGTGTTTCTGTCGCATGAACCATCATCAGATGGTTTGTAAATAAATAAATAAAATATATTATTACTGAATTACACGGAAAATGTAATAAATTACTGTGTTAAGTGAAAAAATATAAAATATAAATTACAGTATATGCTTAAGTGGTTAAAAACGTTAAAATAGGCGGTAAACTACCTCTCGATGGTGTAACTCAACAGGAAGCAGAAAATAGAAATTAAAATCTGCGGATTTAATTTGTATCCAGGTTTGCCACTTGCGGTTCTGTTTTTAATCTGTGTAGGCCTACATTTGGAAAAATGCTGGCGGTTTCCATAGCGACAGATCCACATTTTCCGGGGGCGGGTGAACTGCAATGGTACCGGAATCCGGAGTTCAATAGGTTCTGAAGGGATTGCGAACATGTTATTTAAAACACAGAATTACTGGGGTTTTGGACTTTTCCCATCGTCCGGTATTCTAGAAAAGATAAATCATGATGTTTCGGAAACTGATTCTATTTCCGTCCTCAGGTGAAAGCGACAGAAGACACCTACTCAATTGGGCCCCTTAGAAAGAGCTAATTTGTCTAGTGATTGAGATTAGCTCTTTCTAAGGGGCCCAACTGAGTAGGTGTCTTCTGTCCCTTTCACCTGAGGACGGAAATAGATTCAGTTTCCGAAACATCGTGATTTCTCTCTCTAGAATACCGGACGATGGAAAAAGTCCAAAACCCCAGTAATTCTGTGCCGGGGTTTTATCCTCCACAGTAAACAGCTCAGTCGATGAGGAATGCATCAAATTTAAAAGGGAATATTTATTTTTACTTAGGCATTTTTTATAAACTCGATATAAATCTTGGGTCATCAGAAAATTTTAATTACCTATAAGAAATAGCGAATAAACGAGACTAGTACATTCAGGATTATGGTTGCTTAAACGTGGCGCCTAGAAAACTATAGGCGCAAATAGTTGCATCCTGAGTCACACTGGGTCGCATGCAGAAAAGAATTTAAGCTCACGGACTATTCCTTCTGCACAGGAACACGATACTGAGTTTGGTAAAATGCATCACACCATCATCTTCCCAAATGTAATATATCTGGAACTATACAGAATGTTCCAGGAGGAAAGGTCAGTATCCTGGGAGGTCACAGTGTCGGTCATTCTAAGCAGTGTATATGTACTTACGTCCCATTCCGAAAGGTTTCCGAGATACAGCTATTCCACTGCACAGTTCCAGAACTGTTGATAAGAAAGAGATATTACGTACTGTTTCTAGTACCGGTATTTACTGTTCAAGTGACAAAGTTGGTACAGTTTACCTAGTACAATACATTTTCGAAAATTTCACCGTCAACATCAATGCACTTTGCAACTCGTGTGAGGACATGGCGTGTTACTCGTCTGTACAGGGAAATAGCTCTATCGCGGTGCAACTCGTGTGAGGACATGGCGTGTTACTCGTCTGTACAGGGAAATAGCTCTATCGCGGTGCAACTCGTGTGAGGACATGGCGTGTTACTCGTCTGTACAGTGAAATAGCTCTATCTCAAAACCGTTCGCAATATGACTTACTTATTTACTTACTCATGGAGCTGAGTCCTTCTGGAGGAGCCGCCAATTCTGCAGCTACTCAAGATTTTCCCAGCATTTTATGGAACCCAAAGGTTCATTACCGTGTTCACAAGAGCCCTCCACTGGTCCCTATCCTGAGCCAGATCTACATGTACATATACACTGCTTAGAATGACTGATACTATGACCTCCCAGAATACTGATTTTTCCTCCTGGGACACTCTGTATATTTAATTAGAAGAAACAAATTTCCTTCCGTAACTCCGACATAGAGGAAGTAATTTATAAATGTTTTTGTGGGATATTTTCGGACGCTTTCGGCATCTAGCCCATACATAAGGCCCAGGGGTAGGATCACAGATAAATAATTAATTAGAAAGTACTTCGAAGGAAGCTGCGTCACCGAATCGAAAAGTGGCCCGAAATTTGCCTAGGAGGGACTGAGCAAAAGCTAAGAAAACTCTGTCAGAATAGTCTGTGTCCCTATCGAGATTCGAATAAAGAGCCCTCCAGAATAGAAGCGTAGGACGTTATATCCAGACAAAACTGCTCAAAAAATTAAAAATTTATTTAAAATATTAAAAATTTAAATAAATTGAAGTACTGCAGAATTTAGATACTCTCACGATTTTTAGTGTGACTATAGACGGGTTGGTTTACACACTCTAAAGATCATTGTAACTGCAGCATATGTAAATACTTCTATGTGTTCACTGGTCGTTTCCTGGTAACGAATCCTAACAATGTCCCCTCCTTACATCCTACCGGCTGACGAATATTCCACAACCGAAATATATTTTAAATTTCTCCCGTTTATAACCCCTTGGCACGGGCCGTTCACAGAACACCGTTCCTAATTGTTGCAGTTAAGCTGTTTTTGTTAAGAATCTGTTACTTAGCAGTGGGCGTTATTTTGTTATTTGTTTCGCGGTCGTTATCTATCAACGGTTTTCTACATACTATAATACATTTAATTTTGCGTTTGGCATTATAAATCCATTACTTCTGTACATTTCGCACACTTAAGGAGATGATAGTACTTCGGTTCTCCTGCCAATCTTCAATCCACTAATTGCTCCACAATCACACTCACCTATCATCTGGGGCTGGTACAATAGGCCAGAAGTGGCCGCAGTACAAGGGACTCAGTCCCACCCCACTGGCAATAAAAAAAAAGGGAGACGATAAGTTCCTTATTACGGAATTTTGACGGTGCTGCAAATTCAACATACAAACAAATTATACGTTATAGAAATAGACGTGTTCATAAGGACTGGATCCATGTGACCATAAGACAAGTTTCCTTAATAAGGAAGCTAGCAGCAATAAAGGAAAATTCAAGAAAGTGCAGAGAAACATTTTCCTGTGATAGTACTCGTATGTGCCTTGCGTGAACCTGCTGGGCTGAGCTGGGCGCAGGGAGGCAAGGGACGCCGTGATCAGAACAACACGCGGACACAGGGCCTCATCGCCTTCGTGAGCGGATCCGCACGTAACAAACGATTTAAGTTTACAGACGGAACGAAACTGAAATGAACCAGATTGTTGTTACTGTTGTGTGATCAACACGTCCTAGCGTTTATGTTACAAATGTTCTGTTTCTAGACATCCGTCGTCCTGTCTCTATATATAAACACAGTCCTGTTTATTTAAAAAAACATACCGTTTCGGAGACTGGAATCTGTCTACTTGATAGAGATAGTCCCTATCTCCGGACACATGTACCAGCACCAAGATGGGGTATACAAGCCAAGTACAGCACGAACCGCCTGCGAGAGCTAAGAAGACATCAAATTATTAAAAATTCTACACGTATGAGGCCTATCACCAGAGAATTATCACGACAGAAATCATCGCTGGAGAGAAGCAATACTCCGTATGGTACTAACACAAAGACAGCAAATTTTCCCACTCAATCTACACTGGACGGAGTTGTACTTGTAGCTTTCTCACTTCTGTCGTGATAACGGGGTTCCAGATAGGAGAGATATCCACACTGGGCTGACTGATCGGATAATCCAGCAGAGACATGTGGGCTAATTCCTTGTATTTCCTGTAGGTGGTGTTGGACTCAATCTGCAAGACCTTCGCTTCATTCCAACATATTTTGTGGCCTTCCTCCTATGCATGTTGGGTTAATTTTGATTTTTCCAGCGAATCCTGTGTCGGGTTATATTTGTGCTCCGTAATGCGTAATTCTAAAAGTTTTCTTGTTTCACCGATGTAATGTCTGTCACAACCACATGGAATGCTGCACACATACTGCTTCGTCTGATCGGCATCTGTAACAGCTCCACTTTTCATCAATGTCCCACGGAGTGTATGTTTAGTCTTCAAGATGGTTCTGAGATTGAAATGCTCCCCGATGCGTCTGAATTTCTCCGAAATGCCCATAACGTATGGGCTGACGACCGTGCCCTGGTATACTGTGTCTGAAGAGGGACGATTTCTTGCCGATGGCTTCATTACAGAATCAACTAATTATTTTGGATATCCACTGAGCATCAGATCATGTTGTTTCGTTGTTAAAATCCTTCTGGTTTTGATATATGTCCTTCGCTCGGTTGACCAAACTATAAACGACTCCCCATTTTACGTGATATGGGTGTTTGGACTTGAAGTGCAGATAACGACCAGTATGAGTAGACTCAGGCCGGGACATAGCTCAAGCGGTTAGTCGCTGGCTTCCCACCGCGGCGGCCGGGGTTCAATCACGGGTCTCGTCAAATGGGATCTGTGGTGGATAAAGTGGCGCTGGGGCAGGTTTTCTCCGAATACTTCGGTTTCCCCTGCGAATCTTCATTCCACCAATTGCTCCACAATCACCCTCACCTATCATCTGGGGCTGTTACAATAGGCCAGAAGTGGCGGCAGTACAAGGGACTTAGTCCCACCTCACTAGCAATAAAGAAATGAGTAAACTCCCGGTATACTTTTGTCGTCACTTTTGTTCCCACTGTCTGCCTGTCTACTGCTCTACAGCCCTTTGTTGAGCCTTGGCCGCTATTTCAGTTCCTTAATATTGTAATTTTGCACAACCGGTACTACTCCTTTGACGGGGGATCAGCCCGTCGCAAGGCCGCTACCTGTATACAGGGCATCATAAACAGATAATAAATGCACACAGATATCAGTGCACAAAGTTGGATTCGAACCTACGAACTCAGTGTTTGAGCGGGGGAAGTCAATTCATGCTTTAGACTGCATGGCCACTGTGGCCGGCTTCCATATTGAACACAAAATTTCTGCTTTTTAAGGGTATATTTTACGTTCAAGTCAATAACGGGAGCCAACCTGAGGTGGCAATATATTCATACCGACATTATTTTACATTCTCCTGTCCAAGCTAAGGGATGTTCCTGCATCGCTGTCACTAAAGTAAAGATCTTTCCAGTGCTGTGTGTATGAACCATAAACAAAGATTGAAAGACATGACACTAATACATCATATTAATTTAAGATTCACATAAAAGTGGTCCCTTTTTATTTAAATTAAAAACAGAATTCGTAATTTTAGGCTAAGCCTTACAATGTGAAACATTTATAAGACCGCCCCAGTATCAAAAAGAATCTTTCATCTCTGTTCGCTTTTCTCACGTTGTCTCTCTTTCTCTTTAACACGCATCTCGCGTCTTTTACAGCTGAAGGCAATTTCCTCTTTTCAGAAACACGACTTTTCAATTCACTTCAGCTTCTGAAGGGCTTTCACAACCGAGAGCCCTACAACTCAGAGAATCTGCATTTGCTACTCTGTAAGGAAAGCACAAAAGCGAGGATGGAAATATAAAGGGGTGTATAAAAATAAACGTTCTAAGAGAAGGTGTTTTGAGGAAAGACTGGTAAGTTCAGCCAGTCTGTACAGCGTCATGAGATCCGTGTGCAAGATGGCTAGAGGACTGCTTTTCAGAAAACAGAACACACCACACACCGCGCAAAGAAAAGACCTGCGTTATATGTAATTTACATTCCATTAACTGTCTCCTGTGTCACGTGACCAGCCCCTCGACAAACAAAGCTTATGTTTTGCAACGCAAGAAATTCCCACGGCTTCAACTAAAACTTTGGTCTAGAATATCCGATATTTGTATTTAAATCCGAGTAGTATATATTTCATTTCTAGGAAGTGTTAAGAAATGCATCATATTAGAAAACTTAATTCATATAATTATTTTGCATTTCTGGACATTTTCCAACGCCCTGCTTTTTATGTAAAAACAATATTTCGGGGGCTAGATTCTGTCTCCGTCTTCATGTGGAACCAACTGGGTTGGGTAGGATCGATAGAGCTGCTCCCTATCTCAGCGGCCCGAAATGGAAATGCCCTTTCCTGCCAATTCATTCAGTAAATCAATTAACAGACGTAGGATGTGAGGATCTCGTACCGTTGGTTAGGACGAGTTCTATCTTCTGGGATATACCGCCGTGCAGTCTGTTGAAAAGCAAACTACGTTTCGGAAGAGCTACCTGCTTTCACGCTGGTTTCTTGATCGCCTTATTCTTCGACCTCGAAGGTAAAGACGATCTGCTCCTCCGAAAAGTCAGTCGACTCTCAACTGAGTACACGGCGTAACATCCCTCAACTGACAGGCCATTACGGACATAAACAGTAAGAGAGCGAATATAGCCCGAACTTGTTTGTTACAAGACATGAAACCAAAGCAGGTTTCAGCCCCCAACTGATGTCACATTGGAAGCTAAACGGGTAGAAAATTGTCCGAAAGGAGTCTCGACTACCAGTCGGTCTGAAGATCGTGGTTTTGATTCCCGACGTGGTCATTGGAGTTTTCAATTGACCTAATCCTTCCAGCCGCACTATGGCCCTGGTGTCGACTCAGCCTCTAAGAGAAATGTGTACCAGGAATCTTCCTGTAGGTAAAGGGCGGCCGGCGCGTAACACTGACAATCTCACCGCCATCTGTGGGCCGATTATCTAGAAAATGTTGGAGCCTCGACGTCTCAGAACCCTATGGGCCTTCACGGCCTGTTACCGGGAGAGCTTTGCCTTGGATGAATGGAGTGGGTTCCGTTCCGTTGCGGACAATAGCAGCGTGACCACACGCTAATCCGTGACAGGCACAACAAGAAAACTAACTGAGAACCTCAGGCAAACACTCAGTGGCTGCAGCTTACTGACGGTCCCGACTGAGCTGACTAGCTAAACAACTAACTGCATGACTGACTGATTAATTTTCTGGTAACAGAACCCAACTACTCAGAATGCTCTAACACCAAAGTCCGTTGCTGTGTAATGGCTACGTATTTCTGTCCCGTAATTTGATTTACTCTCCTTATTATAATAATTGAAAGTGGCTTATGAGATCACCTTGTTGTATATATATTATTTATTATACTGCAATTGGGTTTTAGCCCGGTGGCAGTAGTACACAATAGGACACAACAGACAAGGAACACACATTACACTAAGTGACAACACGTTCAAACAAAACACAATACACAAAACACAACAATAAGGACATCCTACCACAGTGAATACAAACCAAATACGATTAACAACTACAACAATTACAGAGAAATACAAACAACTGCAACAAATACGACAACAACAAGGACATCCTACCACAATGAATACAAACCAAATACGATTAACAACCACAACAATTACAGAGAAATAGAAACAACTGCAACAAATACAACAATTACAGAGAGAGAAAAAAATACAACACCCAAAATACAAANGTCCTATTTACAAAGGAGTATTTCCCGATATCTGTCCGTTGCTTTCTACTCCTAATTTTCTTGCCATGATCACCCCTGCTCAGATAGCATGGTGTTTCTAATCTGTCACCTATAGCCTTCCAAGCCCGTTCTCCCGTGTATGCTTTGAAGAGAGCACATATGCGAGCTATCTTTCTGCGCTCTGTCAAGGTTTCCCAGTTCGATTCGTTCTTATGGTGTGCAAATTTAGCCGCTTTCTTTTGCACCCGGTCTAACGCATTTATCTGTCCCTCCCTGTAAGGATCCCAGCACGCCGCCCCATATTCCAGAATCGGACGCACTAAAGATGTGTATGCTAGACTTTTAGTTTTGCTATTTCCCTTTTTTAGAATACGCTTTGTAAAGTGAAGTGCCTTCCAGGCTCTTTTCACAGTGTAATTAACTTGATCAGACCAGCTTAGGTCGCTGCGTAAAATTATTCCCAGATATTTACAGCATTCCCAGATATTTACATATTGTGTGTCTGTTAGTAACGCCGTCCATTTCACCCTTCTTAAGTTTCTTGTTTTCTGTGCTGTCCGTGTACAGGGCGCTGATGAGAATATTTGGACCGAAGAGAGAAGAAGTGACGGGAGGTTGGAGAAAACTGCATAATGAGGAGCTTCATAACTTGTACCCTTCACCAAGTATAAACAGACTGATCAAGTCAAGGAGGATGAGATTGGCAGGGAATGTAGGCCGAATGGGGGAGAAGATGAATGCATATAGCATATTAGTGGGAAAGCTAGAAGGAAAGAGACCATTAGGAAGGCCAAGACGTAGGTGGGTGGCTAATATTAAAATGGATCTTAGAGAGATAGGGTGGGGTGGTATGGACTGAATAGATCTAGCTGAGGACAGGGACAAGTGGAGATCTGTTGTGAAGACGGCAATGAACCTTCGGGTTTCGTAAAATGCTGGGAAGTTCTTGAGTAGCTGCATAATTGGAAGATTCCCAAGAAAGCCTCGGCCCCATAAGTGAGAGTGATACAATTTTACAACCGGCTTAAAAAAATGTATTTTTACCAAATACTCATGGCACAATCAATGAATCAATCAATCAATAATGCGGTCCGTGTCGGATCAAGGGAAAGTAAAAGATTTCTTCTTCCCAGAACTTCTTGTTTACATTATACCCATTAGTACACTTTTAGCTTTGAATGGCCACGAGAGTTATGCAGACCGCCATTTTGTCTCAGTAAGAACGTCAATAATTTTGTTGCCTTCTCAATCGCCCTATCCCACCGGACGTTTCAGAAATGTAATGAATAATGTCTTTAGAATTTTTCTCAACTCATGCTTGCTTCTTGTTTGCTATTATCGAATGTTTATCGAGAAAAAACAGGACTGTTTTATGAAAGCAGTCTTCTGGGATGTGGCGCCGTGTAGATAGTGTTAATCGACATTTCGGAGGAACGTATCGCCTCCATCTTCAGGGTAGAACACAAGAAGAAATCCGCGAGCGAACCAGTTAGAGCAAGTGCAGCAGTCTGTTCCGTCAACACGGCAGGGATACAGGAATATTTTCGGCCATAATTGCTCACTTATAGCATCTTGGACTCAGAGTCTTGTAACAGTTAATTTCATGAATATATTATTTATCTAGTTTCTAGAAACACGGATCGGATTTCTATGCCAGTTATCTCTTCTATGATTCAACAAAGTTCTTTATGGAAGAATTAAGTTTATTACAGACATAAATGACATATTTTGTCAGCATCAAATATGACTATATTTTGTATCCGTTCATATAAACTCTAATTTAAATTTACACAAGTAAAATATGTGGCCCTGCATGGTTACTTGAACTCAACTATATTTTCATTCATTGTATTTCTAATGTCACTGGCAAGGAATCATAAATTCTGTCCAAAATATCTCTGAGGGTACTTCATAACACGAGAAGATAACTTCACAGACGAAAGTGTCAAGTGTAATCAACGACACATAGAACTCCTGGGGACGACTGTTTATACGACAAACTATTTAACGTCAGCCTTCACGAAATAAATAAGTATCTGTAAATAATATTGTAACGGTTTTGATCAACAAGTTGCCAGGCAACAGTTCTGTAAACACGGTCCAACACGCAATAATAGAGGAAGCTGTGTTTTGCGTAGATCTGACCGGCGCGCCAATAGACTGGATAGCCATCATGTGATATGCATTTACTGTAGGTCCATGTCCGTTCCTTGGCTATATAAGTAAGAGACAGAATTCGTTCGGGCAGTTACGAACTACGAGTGAGTAGTAAGGGCAGAAACGAGCGAACAAGCAAGCAAGGAGATAGCCACAGGAAATTCCTAGTTCAAGAAGAATAAGAAATTGGCCTGTGAAGACTTAACGTGTCATTAGAAAAATTTATTTCCGTGTAATATTTGGAGTGTGTAGTTCAGTGAAGCTGTTATAGTTCCTGTGTTATAAATCCGTGAAGACTAGTGCAGCTAGACTGAAGAGATTAGTGTGGAGTGATTGTAAATTGTGTAAATCAGCAGTAGTGTAATAATTAATTGTAGTACGACCTGCATATGTTTAATAAATCCAATTAGGAATCCGAACCCAGTCTCTAGTCACTGTGACACTTGACAGTATCGATGTTGATGACGGCGAAACGTCAGAGATCTGTCAGACAGAGCATGTTTGCTACTGAAGGCAAACATAAGCGGAGATGTGAGACCAGAAAATTGAAGAAAAATAATCCGTTTATTTCCTTGAGAAGTGCACTGGAAGAATTCTGGCTCCGCCTCGCGGACCTGCCATCCAGTCACGACTGACCAGCTGTGAGACCCATGAAATCTCCAATCCAATAGCCACCGGGATAAAGCGGCCGGGACGTGAAGCTGATCGCTCACCTTCATGTAGTGCCGAGATCAAAAATGGTGAAGCTATGCCTCCATTCCCCACATGTCTTCATGGCATAATGCTTGATTAATTAAGAACAGGAACAATTTTACATTTGCCTTATCCTTTAGAAAATAGAAGCCCTACTTCAAGGGACACTGTATTTGTGCTCATCTATCTGTGGTAACCTGTAAACAGAATGTAGAGTGTTTATCCTAGAAACTGCGCATACGAAGAGCGCGCATACACGTCACTGCTCTGCGAAACCTTGTTCTCTCGCCCGTGACACGGTATTACAAGGCCTTCCATCTTACTTACATGTATTCTCCTCCATTTTGTGACAGGCGGTAAGCAATTTGCTCTTCACTTCCCTCCTCAGTTCCCTCACTTGGATATTTCTTTCATCAGACAAATTGATGTGTGCTCTACTGAGCTCGAAACAGAACGAGGAAGGTAAAGGAACACAGCAAAGAAAAGAAAGAGGTACGTCGCTTTTGGGAGCGGGGGAGGGGGAGAGGGAGGAGGAAGAGGAAGAGGATGATTCTCCTGTGCAACTTGTTGGAAATACAGAATATCTCAGGAGGAAAGGTCAATATTCCGGGAGGTCACAGAATCGGCCATTCTAAGCAAAAAAAAAAAGTATATGTACACGTGTCCTATTTCGAACGGTTTCCGAGGTACAGCTGTTTCACTGTACAGTTCCAAAACTGTTGATAAGAAAGAGATATTATGTACTGTTTCTAATACCGGTATTTATTGTTCAAGTGAAAAGTTGATACAGTTTACCTAGTTGTACATTCTCGAAAATTCCGCCGTAAACGTCAATGCACTTTGCAACTCGTGTGAGGACATGGCGTGTTGCTCATCTGTACAGTGTACAGTGTACTGTACAGTGAAATAGCTCTATCTCGGTGAAACTCGTGTGAGGACATGGCGCGTTGCTTGTCTGTACAGTGTACAGTGTACTGTACAGTGAAATAGCTCTATCTCGGTGCTACTCGTGTGAGGACATGGCGTGTTGCTGTCTGTACAGTGTACAGTGTACTGAACAGTGAAATAGCTCTATCTCGGTGCAACTCGTGTGATGACATGGCGTGTTGCTGTCTGTACAGTGTACAGTGTACTGTACAGTGAAATAGCTCTATCTCGGTGCAACTCGTGTGATGACATGGCGTGTTGCTGTCTGTACAGTGTACAGTGTACTGAACAGTGAAATAGCTCTATCTCGGTGTAACTCGTGTGATGACATGGCGTGTTGCTGTCTGTACAGTGTACAGTGTACTGTACAGTGAAATAGCTCTATCTCGGTGCAACTCGTGTGATGACATGGCGTGTTGCTGTCTGTACAGTGTACAGTGTACTGAACAGTGAAATAGCTCTATCTCGGTGCAACTCGTGTGATGACATGGCGTGTTGCTGTCTGTACAGTGTACAGTGTACTGAACAGTGAAATAGCTCTATCTCGGTGCAACTCGTGTGATGACATGGCGTGTTGCTGTCTGTACAGTGTACAGTGTACTGAACAGTGAAATAGCTCTATCTCGGTGCAACTCGTGTGATGACATGGCGTGTTGCTGTCTGTACAGTGTACAGTGTACTGAACAGTGAAATAGCTCTATCTCGGTGCAACTCGTGTGATGACATGGCGTGTTGCTGTCTGTACAGTGTACAGTGTACTGAACAGTGAAATAGCTCTATCTCGGTGCAACTCGTGTGATGACATGGCGTGTTGCTGTCTGTACAGTGTACAGTGTACTGAACAGTGAAATAGCTCTATCTCGGTGCAACTCGTGTGATGACATGGCGTGTTGCTGTCTGTACAGTGTACAGTGTACTGAACAGTGAAATAGCTCTATCTCGGTGCAACTCGTGTGATGACATGGCGTGTTGCTGTCTGTACAGTGTACAGTGTACTGAACAGTGAAATAGCTCTATCTCGGTGTAACTCGTGTGATGACATGGCGTGTTGCTGTCTGTACAGTGTACAGTGTCCTGAACAGTGAAATAGCTCTATCTCGGTGCAACTCGTGTGAGGACATGGCGTGTTGCTTGTCTTATCTCAGGAAATAGAACTCTTCGAATTTACATTAGGTTGTCACAGAACGAACACCATTCCAGTAATATTATGAAACTGAAACCGATGCAGTGTTGCCCTTTAGTTCTTTGCGCTCTTATAAGTTATCCTTTGAACCTGTAAGGACATATATTAACAGGATCTAATTCCTTTTTCAGATCCAGATAATCGGCAATACGGAACTATTTAACGAGCGGCATTTTCCTGAGCAATGAAATTATGACGGCACTCAAATATTACTTTCTTTAACACGCCTATCATTTTGGATGTTGCTGGATTTGATATTCTCATATGATAATTTTGGTATGTGACATCATGCTGTCTGGTAATATTTCACCGAAGTTTCGGAGAACTTAATGTCTCCATCTACAGGGTTGAATTTCCATTGCGGCTGCCAGGGTTCGAGCCTAGGTCAGGTGGGATTTGTGGTCGACAAAGTAGAAATGGGGAACGTTTGATTCCAATGCTTTGGTTTCTCCTGCCAACTCTCATCCCACCAACTGTTTCATAATCAAACGGCAAACTACTGTGTCTGGCTGCGGGGCACAGCACCCCAGAAGCATTCATTATTTCAGGCACATTCCGGCATCTCCTCTTTTATAAACACAGCAACTCAAAATTGGACATACATCGTCCCTTGTTAGAGAAAAAATGTTCATATTCTAATGGGCCCAAATGTGGCGGAAAACCTTCCTCCCTTAAACATGTTAACGGAAAGAGATACACTTTCCTAAGCATTTAAAATAATATCCATGTTTATTATTACGCGTTTCACACTTAACTCCGTGGCTTTAGTAAGCATGCGAACTATACCGACCGAGTGACCGCCGCTTGTCGGCGAAGTTAGTGCCAACTTTAGCGGATAGAGGGTATCGCGTGGTCAGCGCAACGAATCCCCACGGCCGTTAATCTCGATTTTTTAGACCGGAGCTGCTACTTTTCCATTCAAGTAGCTCCTCACTTATCCTCACGAGGCTGAGTGCACCCCGTTCCAGACACACTACTTCTCAGAAAATCTGGTAGCGACGAGAATCGAATCCGGGACCTGTGGGTCTGTAGTCAGGAACTCTGACCACTAGACCACAGAGGCGGTCCACGTCGTTCCCTTAGCTACATTTTTCTTTCACATACTGCCGTCCTATCGTGTGAAACAATACACATCGGAATAATCGCTAACGTACACGGAGACACTCAAATACTGGAACTCCTACACAACAAGATGGACGCCCAGCAAAATTTTGCGTTCGAGTGTTCGGTTGAAAATAAATTTTTGTTACACAGACACGAAAGTTTGCTCGCAAATATAAACTCTCATGTTCTGTACAGAGGTTATGTAGTGCCAGGTCTCTGGTTCATTTTTAGAGCATCTCAAAAAATATATTGTCTCGTTGAGAAAGAAAATATTTCGCGGGAGACTTTACCGGTAAAGAACAAAGAGAAATGTGGGGCTTATGATAACACATACATATTTTCATATTCAGAGTAATTCTTTACATGGTAGTTCTTGGCAAGCTGACAGTCGCTCATTCAGCCAATAAATTATCCAACCTTTTTTAGCATTCAAAGGTTCGCTATAGTATCCACAGGTCCCTATCCTGACATTCTATTTACTCGTATTTCCCACTAATTTTGATACAAATAAAAACCGTCCTTCTATGCCTTGATCTTCTGAGTGTACCCTTTCCTTCTGTTCCGTCCATTCGCCTTACCATGTTCTGGCATATAACCCTGTGTAGTTCGTTGAAACTCAACCGACGTTTCGGGGGAATATGTTGTATTCTCTGGCTCTGCTTACTATCTGCGTCACGCTGTCTTCTTCCTTGTCTTATTTTTCGACACTGAAGACGAAGACGGCATGTTCCTCCGAAACTTGACTTTCAACAGACTACACCGCGTTACACGCCAGAGTATAGAACTCTTCATATCCACCGGTGTCAGAACCTCAAATTCTACGTGATATTGGAGAGTTTTCTGAAAATTTTGACATGTCAGGTTTGGTTAAAATTGATAGCTCTACATGCGTTCCTGCGAGGAGCTCCTGTATCTGAAGTAAGTTGTTAAATATTTATCAAGCGAAAAATTATTCAAAGGAAAGTTATGTGAGAAAGAGATTTAATTCCAAGTGACACATCCTCAAATGTTACGTTTTAGAAAGAATCAAACAAAAGACGGGCGTTATGTACCTGCACCGGTTGCTATGTATACATCTCCTAACTTGTTATATTCGCCTTAAACAGAGAATTAAGTCGTCATAAACCTGCTACATTTGGGTTAATTTCTCGGTTCGCCTTATGCTCTGCAAAGCATATAGAGCAGGGGTCGGGGAACTTTTTTACTTATTACCCCAAAATATATTTATTTACGCCGACGTTACCCCCTTGATTTGAAAGAGAGAAAATCATAGATTATTCAAATTCAAAAGGTTTATTGAATCTATTATATGGAGAATACAATTATAAATATAAAAAGTATAAAATAAACGCGATAAAATACGAGTAGATTAATATCCTCATTATGACACAAAAGGATTTCTTAGAAATTTTTTTTCACTTCAGGTTTTGGAGAAATTATGTTGTTTCATTTTTGATACAATAACACCAAAATTGGGACATTTTGATGTCAGAGCAATTTGCATACTGTCTTCGGGGTCCAATCGATTTCTCTGCTTTGTTTTTATGTTCAGTAGAGTGGAAAATCCTTTTTGCAAAGGGCAGCAACTTTTTGACTGCGTCCTCATGTGCAATTTTGAAAGCATTTGCAGCTCTTGACATCCAAAAATATGACAGATCTGCTTTGTTTTCAAATTCAATACGTGCTTCATTATTGGATCGAAGTTCAAGAAGTGCCCCTGCCAAACCTTGAGGCTCTTCTGGTACATCAGCAATTTCACATTTAAAGGGATCTACAACCCAACTGACATTATGTGAATCAAGATCTGGAAAGTAATCATCGAACCGCTTTTTGAGTTTGGTAAGATGCCTTATAACTGTGTCCTTGATGTCGTCAAAAGTAATATTTTCACAATCTTCCAAAAACAAAGCCAACCTTGGAAAGGCAGCAATCTTGTTTTGTTCTGCTTTCTGTCTCCAATATAAAAGCTTTGATTCAAACGCTGAAATCTTTTCTCTGGCTGAAATTATATTGATGTTTTTTCCTTGCAATTCTTTGTTCAATGCATTCACATACTCAAAAATGTCAGCTAAATATGCGAGATGTGCAACCCACGAGGAGTTTGTAAACTTATCTGCGAGAACATGCTTTTGATCAACCATAAAAATTTCAAGTTCAGTTTTGAGAACCCACACTCGGTTCAGAACATTTCCACGTGACAGCCACCTCACTTCTGTATGATAAAGTAGGTCTGTATATTCAGCCTCCCCATCTGTACATAATTCACGAAATAGTCGCGTGTTTAGTGCATGTCCTTTGACGACATTGACAACGTTGATAACATCATGCATGACGGCTTCCAGTGCAGGTTGCAAACGTTTCACAAGCAGTGCCTGGCGATGGATCATACAGTGGTTAACTGGGGACAAAACCAGCTTCGAACTACTGTAAGATACTAACCCAGAATTTCTCTATAGAAACAGTGTTGAAGAGTGGGCGTACAACCATCTGGGATTGACACCGTAAAGTCTCGTAGAAGTTCACTGATGTTGCGCCTCCATCTTCAGTGCTGAGAAATAAGCCAAGCAAGTAACCACGCAGTAAGCAGTCGACCCTGAAGATGGAGGCGGTATGTTCCTCCTACCTTCTACCAGACTACACGGCGTCAGGTCTCAGAAGATTTCTGTGATGATTTCGAATTCAGTAATATTGACAGTGTTTTCTACAATATTCCTATACTGTCCTAAACGTTATCGAATGATGCGTCGAGGCCGACGTTTAACGCAATGCCCCACGAAAACAAGCATAAATAACCAATCGTAAACCGTCTCATTTACATACTGTAGACTCACACTGCTCTTAACATATCCACATCAAAATATTATTAATACCCACAGAATAGACACGATACACAGAAACAAAAGACTGCTCGCTCGTTTAGTGGCACACAACCCTCGAGAATATGTTGCTATGGTAACCCCAAAACTGAGTAATTTCAGAACTTTCATCTAATTATTATTTTACTATTTTATAAATATAGAAGGATAATGCACTGTCATGAACCAAGAATGGCTATGCTGGCGAGGGCCATCAGAAATTTAACCGACAGACTGCCATGAACCTTTCATATTACGTTCGTTGTACCTGCCTCTCCACATTGCAGCTCAACTACCAATGGGAATTGAAAAGTCACTATAAACAGTTCTTTCACCTCTACCATTTGCACGCACCAGCGAAACGTAGTCACAACTGCCCAAATCAACATCTTCAATGGTTCATCACGAAAGCCTGAAGTCAATACTTATAAAATTCTTTCATGATTCATGGTTAACTTTTATCATGCTTGTTCTCGAGTGTGTGTGGAAATTTCTGTAAATCTATCTTATGTTATCATGCAATAACTTTAATTTCTGACATGTGCAACCGGCATTTTATTATAAGATTAAGCGTTTGAGACTCCGGCAGGTCCCATACAGACGTAAGGACCACGTAGCTGATCTTCAATGACCAATAATTCTAAGCAAGATATCTCGTGCGTAACAAGGAAACCGCTAACATATTTTGACTTGCCTGTAAATGCTGGTCCAGCAGAGAATCAATTATAAAAATTGCAGCCCTTCAGTCTGATAACATAAATACCGTTACAATTAAAGGGCAATTAAGTTAATATGCATTTAAAATATAAACCAATAATTATTAAAAAAAATTATAGGCCCAGTTTTGGTTGCCAAGTACAAAATAAATTACACATGAAATTATATGATAAGTAGTACATAATTTATGTTTTTTTCTTACTTAACAAGAATGTCTGTGGTTTTGTTAGATGTTAATTATTAAACTTTTTTCTTTTGGGGTTTAATAATCTCCTTAACAAATTAAGTTTAATTTAAATCGAAATGTCTTTCATTTCAGTAAATCAAGCTGACAACTACAGCTAATTCGGCCATTTTCCTTTTTTTCATTTAAAGCATTTACAGAGTTGAATATTCAGCAGAGGCAAGTCAAATGCGCCCTTCTCTGTAGCAAACAATCTTTTCTTTCATCTAGTTAAAAATTCTCCCAACAGATGGCTTCAGTTTAATTTTTAACTTGATTAATGTCTGTTCTGTCTTGGTTTAATACACACATTATCCTCTTAATCATCTGCAATTCTAGGCCCTAAAGATTAGGAACAGAAAAAGGAAATGTATTTAATGTTTCACCTGCTTACAGAGGTACAGTTGGCATATATATATATATATTCAGACAACGTGCATTCCGAAACATAACAAACAATGCTGCATACGAAACTCTCACAGCGGTGAGATTATTTCTGGAAACGTAACGTCGTGTTGTCTGGTAAAAGTCCATATATATTTCTGAGCAATATAATGCCTGAATATAGGGCCGATACTTGCTTCCGAAAAGTCGGTAAACTTCTACCAATCAACACAGTGACACACAGTCATAATCATCTCGCGTGAAAGGTTAAAGTACAGATCCTTTCCAATATTATCCTCCCATTTACACTTAGGTCTTCAAAACAGTCTATTCCCTTTAGGTTTTCGGATGAAAATTGTGTATCCATTTCCTGTTTCTCAGATGCGCGGCAAATGCCACGTCTATCTGATCTGTAGGCTCATAATTTAGGCGCGGAAGCCTCCCAGGCAGAAAAAAAATTCACGAAGTTCTAATCATCTGTACTTTGCTTCTTCCTACTTAGGCCCAAATACCACACCTCCCTCGCACCCTGTTCTCTGATACTCTCAGATTTTCCTTAAATTTGAGTGCTCAAGTTTGAAAACCATACAAAACAACTGGTAAAATCATAGGTTCGTGTACAATAAATTACTGAGTATATGAATATAAAGAGATATTGTTACGTTTGTGTGTGTGTGTGTGTGTGTGACTATAGAAGGGTTTTAGATTTGTCACTCCATTTATTGACGACTTATACACACGACTCTGAACTACAAGTAACTACAGTGCCACTGTTAATCTCCAAACCTTACAAATCACTACAGCACCAGCTAAACCTTTTTTTCAGCTTGCTGTGGCTTCACCAGCCGTTCCCTAGTAACGGCCTCTAAGAGTGGAGATTCTTCAGCTTCACTCGCTCAGGTGCTCTTGTCACAGCCGCCCGTGCAGAACTCTTGTCAACTGTCAACTCAACTATAGCGCCATCTCTTCTCAGCCTCCCTTGCAGAGCTCCACTGACTGGTTGCCCCAGTTCTTTTCTCTTTACAACTTCTCTGCGCGGACCGCGTAGGCAACACGCCGTTTCTTCTGTTCCCGCGGGAACGTGTTTACCTAGCAGTTGCCTAAGAAACGGTTTTGACATAACCGCCCATTTCACGATCTTTGCATAGCAACGGCTATACGTACTATAGTATGTACGTAATATATATGCCGATCACAGTGGCCGTGCGGTCTGAGGCATGAAATATATCTTCGCCCTCTCAAATACTGGGATCATGGGTTCGAATTCCTCTCGAGGCATGAATGTCTGTCCATGTTTCGTCTGTGTTTGTGTTGTTCTGTGTGTATGTAGAGGCCTTGCGAGAGGCTGAACCATAGTCCTAGGAGTCCTATCGACTGTCTGAAAGGTTCATAGCTTCAGATTAATTCTGGATGGGAACGTGCCAAAGAGGCAGAAGGAAACGTTCTGTATAATTCGTATGATAAGGCTTCTGTTGTAAATATGACAAAATTAATTACTTAATAAGATTTTAGCGTAAAGACCTCATATGAAATGTACTGTAAGTTTTTAGAATGTATATTTATATTTATACTCGTTAGAATGCGTTAAAATTACGAGTATGTCTGTGAGTTGCTCCATGAAACTTTAATGCATTTCATGTATATACAGTTTTTGTTTATGAACCTGAACATGTAAATGAAACATCTTCTAAAGGTTCGGCCACACAGAACGCTACGCTATGTTCGCTACGTACGCTACGTACGCTGTGTACACTCTGCGACACAGCTAACATAGGGAACATAGCGTACGTAGCGTACGGAAGTCTATGTGGCCAGTCACATTGGCAATAAAGGGAGATATTTTTCTGTTCGTATAGCGAACATAGCCTACGTAGCGCTCTGTGTGGCCGAACCTTTAGTCTGATACCTTATATGGTATGATAATCTTTTGGTTTTCCTTCATCGGTTTTGTCTGAGGACGGCTGACGGCCAGGAACCTTTGAAAACCTTAATCTTTTACAGCCCTGATTTCTGGCCTGTTTCAACTCGGAATTAGTTCCTAAGGTACATATCATTTTGATATATGATGTGACGCTTGGGCGGGGGATTGGCCTCTCATAAGGCCTCCGTAGCTATACAGGAAAGCTAAAAGGCGGACCAACAAATCTACAGGCCCGAAATCAGTACACGCCTCAGATCACGTGACCGCTGTGGATGAAATATAGTTACACGTTGCTAGGTAACTGACATTCGAATTAAAGTTTCTTGGTGTATAAAGGCACTGTTCATATCAGAACCTTGCAATGACAGTTAACAATATATTATAAATTCTATACGGTCCATAACAAATTCATCCTCCTCCTCAGAATGTGAAATAAACATAAAAATAAAACATACATTTTCTCTGCATGGCAATAAACTCTAGGTACCGCCCAAAATGTATTATCATTCTTTTAATTAATCATTTGTTATTCAGGAGGGATCGGGCATTTTGTGTTCATGTCAAGCATTAGGAACAGAATATAGAGTACAGCTATTATTTTCAAATGTTGGCAGCACAATGAAGGACATTTCCAAATTACATGCAATATAATTGGCAATACTGTAGCGGTCCAGTTATTACAGCGGTCAAAATATGTATCTTGTGAAAAAATATAAAGCCACTTAATTATGGAAGTTGCAAAATCCTGACTTTACGGCGTAACTAAAGTAGTGCGTTCTTGTATTACATTACCAAATGGGCTCGTCTCGTAGTCACAATGCTCATAATGAACACGCTAACACATCCTTTGCAAATGTGGCACAGTTCACATACTCGTATTTGGGAACAATGATAACAGATCGAAACCTGATTCAGGAGGAAATTAAGAGGAGATTGAACTCGGGTAATGCTTGCTACCATTCAGTCCAGAGCCTTTTGTCTTCTCGTCTGCTGTCCAAAAACATAAAAATTAGAATATACAGAACTATAATTTTGCCTGTGGTTCTGTATGGTTGTGAAACTTGGTCTCTGACACTAAGAGAGGAACATAGACTGAGGGTGTCAGAGAACAAGGTGTTGAGGAGAATATTTGGACCGAAGAGAGATGAAGTGACAGGAGGTTGGAGAAGCTGCATAATAAGGAGCTTCATAACTTGTACTCTTCTCCAAGTATAAGTACAATGATCAAGTCAAGGAGGATGATATAGGCAGGACAAGTAGCACGAATGGGGAAAATAGGATGCATATGGGATATTTGTGAGAAAGACAGAAGGACAGAAACCACCAGGAAGACGAACACATAGGTAGGTTGACAATATTAAAATGGATCTTAGAGAGATATGATGGGGTGGTATGGATTGGACTGATGTGGCTTAGGACAGGGACTAGTGGAGGGCTCTTGTGAACACAGTAATGAACATTCGGTTTCCATAATATTTTGCAGAAATTCTTGAGTTTCTAAGCGACTGGCAGCTTCTCAGAAAGTATAAAATACCGAAATGCAAAACATTAATCTCACATTATGACGTTGGATTTGGAGCGCTCTTAACGGTGACTACCTTCTGGTACGTGACAGCGTGTGGTATGGTAGATAATTACCGATGTTTCGGAGAGAAGTACTGCCTCCTTTTTAAATGTCGGGGAATGACGAATGAGCAAGCCGTGCGGATAGTGGCAGTACCTTCCACTGAAATCAAGGTGAACCGTTACCACACTGCACGGGGTCGATCTCAGAAGACAGAGTTCTTGTAGTTTATCTGATTAAATTTTCAATATTTTGAGTAATTAATGGGATCTTCTGGCGAAATATTTAATGTGTTTTTCATGTGTAAACAAACCAGCTCCTTCAGAAGCAACACGTGCTGAATTGATGAGGATATTTCCAGTCTTTCATTCAAACCTAAGGTTTATTACTGTGTTCAAAAGAGCCCTATTCTCGTTCCTATCCTCAGCCAGATTAATCCAGTCCACAGCTTCTCGTCCTATTAAAAATTACTTCAACATTTTTCTATCACTTATGGTTAGGTCTGCCAAGTATCTAATCAAAATTCTGTATGCATTTATAATCTCTCCCATGAATGCTACATTCGCCACCCATCTCATCCTCGTATATGATGAAAAGTACAAATTATGGTCTTCATTGTGTAATTTTCTTCAGCCTGTAGTGATCAGCCCTCTTGAGGTACAAATATTTTCATAAATTCCAAGGATAAATCGATTTCTAGTTAGCCGTAGCCTACAACGATCTTAATTTTTGTACAGATAAGCAGAGTAAATCTAAATTAAATAAGCAAAGACGATATAAATCTAAGATAATTTTATTTTTATGTATGTTACTTAAAATTGGACCAATTTCTGTCAAAGGAACATAAGCAGAGGATGTCTGGGACAAATCTAATGAAAGGGAATTTCAGCCATAGATACAGCATCATACATGGATGTGATGCCGTGTAGTTTGGTAGAACTTTACTGTCATTTGGTGGAGCGCACAGTCTCCACCTCATGAGCGCCGGACCGAGCCAATCAAAGCAGCAAGCAGAGTGATTTTTTTTGTTTGGTGTACTTTTCTACCAACAGGATGGAAGCAGTAGATGCTTCCGAAAAGTTGGCGAATTTCTACCAGACTACATGGCATCACATCCTAGAAAAATCACTGTGAAAACATCAAATCCAACAGATAAACAGGTAAAAATGTAAAGCTATTCCTGTAACGGGCCATGGAAACATATAGGGTTGTGAGACGTCGAGGTTCCCACATTTTCTAGACAATCGGCTCACAGATGGGCGTAAGATTGTCAGCTTTAGGCGCCGGCAGGCCGCCCTTTACCCACAGGAAGATTCCAGGTACTCATTTCTGTTAGAGGGTGAGTCGACACCAGGGCCATAGTGCGGCTCGAAGGATTATATCAACTGAGAAATCCAATGACCTCCTCGGGAATCAAAACCTCGACCTTCCGACGGACTGGTAGTCGAGACTCCTCTCGGATAATTTTCTGCCCATTTAGCTTCCAATGTGACGTCAGCCGGGGTGCTGAAACCTATTCCGATTTCGTGTATGGAAACAGAGAATACAACAGAAGAACTTAGATTCCACCAAAAGAAGCGGATAGAGCAATTAGGGTTCGTGGTTCTCACACCGGTGGTCACGAAGAGTGCCATGTTCTGAGATAGAGAGACGTGGAGTCCCCAGAAAGCCGCTGGAAGGAACATGTGGGAAGAATATCCTCTGAACTTTGGAAACGTCGAGGGGGTTGAAGAACTATTCTACAAGCTACAAAGTCACAGTTTCGATTCCCGATGAGGTCATTGGATTTTTTAATTTATCTAATCCTTCCAGCCGCACTATAAGCTTGGGGTCGACTCAGCTTCTGACAGAAATGAGTGCCAGGGATCGTCTTGGTGGTAAAGGGCGGCTGGCGCATAGGGCTGACAACCTCACCGCCATCTGTGAGCCGAAGGTCTACAAAATGTGGGAGCCTTGACGTCTCTGAACTCTATGGGCCTCCACGGCCTGTTACAGGGATAGCTGCAACCTGTAACGGTACAGGAGGAATAGGTCAGTTATCCTCGGAACTGGACTTTGACCGGAAAATTTACACAAAAAAGGAAGGGGAAACCGTAATTTGTACTCTAATTACTGCCATATTTGTCGGCCTAACACAGCTAATATATTGTACTCGTATCCGGGAGGTTCTTCATTCAAGTCTCAAACAGTTTTGTGGCTATTTTGACAAGTTCTTCTTGTGTTTGATTAGCTCCTCCATTAGAAAACCGGAAAAATATTTAGATCTAAGTTCTTATTCAGCATTCAAGATTATTTACAAATGTCTCTAGAAGCTTCGTAGATCTTGAAGTTGACTAGTGCCTCTGTATAACGTAATCAATTCTCAGTCCAGTCCAAACTACAAATGGGACAATTAAAAGAATCTATAAATAACAAGGAAACTATAAAAGACTGTTCAATTTCTCTGGATTTCGATAAGAATAGCTTAGCTCAGCGGTCATTGTGCGTGACATAAGTTCCCGTAAGCCCTTCTCACCTATGAGATGTCCCTACTTCTTACTTTGGTCCAGTACCCTGGTTGTTACTTTCATTCTTCGAGGGCCATGGTTAAGCTTCTACAATTGCACAAAAAGAAAACACCAGGTGGCCTTAACGGTAATATTTGGGCTTCGAATCTCGACCGAATCACTGAATTTCCTGACCAAGGTCTTCTGTGATACTCTTCAGTCAATCTAAGCAAATTCCGGGCGAATACGATTGTTTTTCTCCATACAATTAAAGCAGCCACTGAACATGCGCATGCGCGTCTTGCTACCTAGACTCTCATGAAGCTGGACTGTGCTGCTACCTAGTGGTGCACATAGGAAACCTATTACGTCCATTTGCGACGTATTTACTGACTCTCCCTCGTACTTCTCACTTCTTCATTCATCACCATCAGGAGCTGTATGATCTGAGTTACTGGAGCCATCGTAAAACAACTAACAAAGACAGAGAAAACATGCTTAGGCATGTCGAAATTGACAAAACGTGAATTAAGCCATCCTCAGTGGGCACCAGGTGTATATTTACGGAAGCGAGTCTCAACCATTCGTGGACAATTCATTTCGAAAGTAGAACTGCGAAGAACGTGGGATTTGAGGCTTTCCCGGCAGTGGCGATGTCACCTACATCGGAAACATCCAAAGTTTCGGAGTAACAAATCACCTCCATTTTCAGAGTAGTTAAGAAAGCCCAAGAAAGTAGACATCGCAAAAAAGGCGGCTCGCCGAACTTACTCTTTTGCCTCGAACACAGAGACAATATTCCTCCGAAACGTCGGACCCTGTCCGTACTGCACGGCGTTACCACCCCAAAATCGTACACATCATAATTACAGAGAACTNGGGGGGGCGAGGAGGGGGGCTGAAGGGGAATTAGGGGGAGGCAAAAACTTCAAGCCAAAAGCTCAGGTTCTTTTTTGTAGTCGTAATTAACTTTCAGCCTGATTAAAAAAGTTGGAGTAACTTCCTCTCGCAGTCTGAGTCAACAGACAAAGGAGGTCTGTGTACAGAGAGAGAGAGGAATAAATGAAGTGGGTAAAACGAAACTAGAGAAGATGGAAGGAAAGGATGTAGGGTCGGTAATCACGTGGGGGATATAATACTGTGATAACAGCCATTTTCTTTCCAGTAAATGGCTTCAAAATGTTCACGACAAGCTGATTAATCAGTGCTGTGGTCCTTTGAGTCGCAATGCCTTGCAGTCTTATGGGCTGATAGCGAATTTTCGGAAGAACACTTTGCCTCCATCTTCAGGGTTGAAGTATGCAGTATATGGAATCGGTTGCGTTATATAGACACGTTTCAAGTAACAATGTCATTAAGACCCATGGATTGATATGGAAAATAAAGGCCAGAAGGTAACAGGGAAGTTGAGCAGGATGACGGCCCGTTTCAGGGCCACACTGTGGCTTTTCTCTCGGTTACATTTCTTGTGTAACGATAAACAACATTTTCCCTTCAAAAGGGCCGCAATATTGCCTTCAATTATATATCTCTCTCAAAGGAAAGGGATACTTTGGCCCTGAACAGGGCCACAATATTGCTTTCAGTTATATCTCCTCCGAAAAGAACAATATTTTTTCCCCTGAAAACTGCCGTTTTCTTACCGACCGTTCCTACTTTCCCGCGGTGCCACAGCTTCCAAGGGGCAGTGAAGTTCTTTCGCGAGGCAACCGAAAAAAAAAGACGGGTAACAAAGATTCCAAATTAATTTTAATATTAAGGCCGCGCCATAGCTCAAGCGGTTAGTCGCTATAGCTTCCCACCGTGACGGACCGGGTTCGACCCCGGGTCTGGTCAAGTGGGATTTGTGGTGGACAAAGTGGCGCTGGGGCAGGTTTTCTCCGAGTACTTCGGTTTCCCCTGCCAATCTTCATTCCAACAATTGCTCCACAATCACCCTCACCTATCATATGGGGCTGGTACAATAGGCCAGAAGTGGCCGCAGTACAAGGGACTTAGTCCCACCCCACTGGCAATAAAAAAAATCAATATTAAAAGTTCACATTAACAGAAATACACTTCTTGGATTATCATTAAATGCTTAAAATTAAATTGTAAATTTATTGACACAAACCAGAATACCAGGGGTATCATGGAGCTGAAGTACAACACGATGATGATGATGATGATGATGATGATGATGATGATGACGACAAAGTGAGACTACAGTCAACTAAAATCGGAAAGACCGTTTCAATTTACACTCAGAAACCTGAACGGTGCACTCACAGAAGGAAGCCTTCTATGGCCAATCTTGCAGAACCGCACTAGAAGCCAACTACAATTTTGCTTCAAGTTGCTTGTTTAACGACGCTGACAGTATGGAGACTACACAGCATGGGATGATAGAATGATTACAGAATTGGGCGCATTTGGTGGAGTGATAAATTGGCAGGGGAAACAGATATCTGAAGGAAACCCACCATAGTGCCACTTCCTCCACCATAAATCCCACACATAACGGAAGCTGGAATCGAACCCGGATGGAAAGCAGGCGCGGAAGAGTGTGGAATGTGATATAGATCCATTAGTGCATAACTGACACTCGGACTGGCAGACCGGTTGCGCGACAGAGATGGCTAGATGGACCGATATGGTATGGGAGAGAGAAATATGTTACCTCGTAGCACACGAATGTATAGGAGCCTAACACAGCTAAAATAGGCAGGGCGCAGTTGAGTGCCACACACCTACTGATGCAACCGTATATATATATATATATATCGGTAGTGTGTACCTCGCCGCCCGCGGACCGCGTGCGGCCCATAGAACGTCCAAATTTATATTCGGTAGGATATACGGATCAAGTCGTCCCTATGACTAATTAAGCACACGCCATGAAGCCGTTGCAGTTCGAGTCCCGGTAGGGGCAAGAATTTTCTCTTCTCCACGTCGTCCAGACGGATTCTGGGGTTCACCCAGCCTCCTATCCATTGGGTATCGGGGGTTCTTTCCCCGAGGCTAAAGCGGCCAGGGCGTGAAGCTGACCACTCACCTCCAACTAGTGTCGAGGTCAAGAAAATGTGGAACCAGGCAGGATCGTACATGTTAGTAATAACCATACACAGTATGAAGGAAGGACCTATTTCCTTTATGGGTAAACAGGGAACATCGCAGCAAACGGATTAGAGGCAAATAACTCATCATGGATTCGAACACATCTCCTCTGCATAGAGTGCACTTATCTTCATTGATGTTTTCTCTTGAAAAAGAAATCAACTAACGAACTCCCTAGAGCCGGTTCAATCTAAAAAAGGCTAGTGCTGCTTAGCTACTGAAGAAATTCCGAGTAATTTATGGAAGTCAAAGGTTCATTACTGTGTTCACAAGAATCCTCCACTGGTCCCTATCGTGTGCCAGATGAATCCACGTCTTATTTCTACAAAATACATTCCAACGTGGTCTCCCCAGCCACAAGTAACCCCGAGTCTCCCGTGCGCTTTCTTTCCTTCATGTTCTCCTATCAATATTCTGTGTGCATTTCTATTTTCCCCCGCCTATCGAAAATGAAACAGATATTTTGAAGAGTTATCAAACGAGAAACAAGATATTGAGACGGACAGACCCGCTGTTAAGCAGTGACTGTAAACAGGCAACATACAAAAACACAACAATATAAGATATTTGCTACGCAACGTTGCCGTAAACACGCCTCTACAAAAATGGAAACGGGGTGTTTCTGCGTAGCCCGTGCCGAAAGGTTATCAATGGGAAAAGTTTGGAGCTTAGTTCAGACGGCAATGGTGTGAGGGCGTGGAGCTGAAGAATCTCAACTGTTAGAAGCCGTTGCCAGGGAACAGTTGGTGAAGACACAGCAGGCTGGAAAAGGCTTAACGGATGCCGTGGTGATTTATAAATTGTGAAGATCGGCGATAGCTCTGTAATTGCTTGTAGTTCCGAGTCGTGAGTGTAATAAATCAATAAATCAATTCACCAATACAAACCCCGTCTATAGTCACACACATAGACACGCATACACATGACGATATTTATCATTTTCCTTCTAATGAGCCGCCACTGACACAATGGAAGGAAATTTTCGGAAAGAAATCCAGACCTGACATCTCCTGGGAAGGCAGACGTTAGCATGCATGAGATCTCAGTGAAGACAAAGTATAATAAGGTAAGGGAAGAATGGATGGAAGTTCTTTATGTACCGTCGCAGAACGAGAGCAGCTGCAGGGCACAAAAGTGAGGGTAAATTTGTGCAGGAGTGAGGAACAGTACATGCAGAGTATGTATCTCAGTTTCCATAGTTTTCCGTGCTTAACTACCTCCACACACATATACAGAACTTTGTCACAACTAAGTCCCAAGTTCCAAGTTTTCTTACCAGGTATAAGTCCTGGAAACTTTGTCTAAACTTCGAGTACAAAACAAGAGAACGCCTGCGTGTATGAATGGGATACGCATCCAAATTATTTATATCTCGGAACTCTTGCAAACACCTTACACATTAGTTTTCATACACGAATGATTTGGGCTATCCTACCTTGGAAACGAAATTGATTGTGGTTTCGTAGTTCGTTGCTGGATCCTGATTCTAGGAGCTATGACATGTACGCGTGAACATTTGGACCCCTAGTGCGCGTGCTTACAGTAATTTTCCTGCACAAGCCACTTATCCAATTTTATTTAAGTATATGTTTTCCACTAGTTACTGAAATTTTATCAGAATCCTTAGATCTGTTTTAAAGATAGCAGTCATTTTTCTTTTGGGTCCATGTGAGTGGTCCCTATTTTCGAAGCTAGAATATAATACTATCCGGTCACCTGTCTATGATGTATATAATATTTTAAATTCCGAAAGCAAGGGAAAAGGATTTTTCTCTTCTCCACGTCGCCCAGACCGCTTCTGGGGTTCAACCAGCCTCCTACCCAATGGGTACTAGGCCCTTTCCCCGGGTGGGTTAGGCGGCCGGGGTGTGAAGCTGAACACTCACCCCCATCTAGTGCTGAGTTCAAGAATGGTGAAGCCATGTCTGTACTTTCCCACACGTGCTCATACAGACGGAAATGAGCCATCCCATAAACAGCCTTGTCCTACTCAGGAATCCCGGAAACGTGTAAATACACGTATATGCAGTCTTGAGACGTACTGTTTCCACTACAGCAGCACCCTCACGTGTACACTACGTGTGTGAGAAGGTGCACAGGCTACACATTTCAAGGAAGGCATAAGTAAACTGTCATATAAAACAGCTGAGTTTCTGTGTCTTTTACCCAAGTACAAAAAAAAAAACAACCTCCTTGGCCTGTAGCCCGCAAGCGAACTATACCGACTGAGCGACCGCCTCTTGTCGGCGAGGTTAGTGCCAAATTTTGCGGATAGAAGGTGTCACGTGTCCAACGCAACGGATCCCCACGGCCGTTAATCTCGGTTTTCTAGACCGGTGCCGCTATTTCCTTGAAATAGTTCTTTACTTACACTCAAGAGGCTGAGTGGACCCCGTTCCAGACCCACTACTTCTCAGAAAATCTGGTAGTGCCGAGAATCAAACCCGGAACCTCTGGATCTGTAGCCAGGAACTCTGACCACTAGACCACAGAGGCACATATGTATTACAACACTTAAATCTGAAACCAGGATAGCTCTGTCTTTTATCAGAATAACTACGGTTGTAGTTTTTTTCCTTGGCACTACAGCCCCAGTGGGCCTAGGCCTACCTCCATGAACTTCTCCGTTCACTTCGGTTTTTCTAGATCTTACACATACAGTAGGACTCCTTGGGCGGGTGATCAGCTCGTCGTAAAGCCTCTACCTGTACACAACACAGAAAAACGCACACAAACATCCGTGCCCTAAGTGGGATTCGAACCCACGATCCCGGCTTCCGAGCGAGCGAAGACAGTGCATGCCAGATTCCCAATCGGGGCAAGAAATATTCTCGTATACACAACGTCGAGACCGGATCTGGGGTTCGAATTACTTCAAAATGTGATTTTTTTAAGTTGACGTGGAAATTTTTTTTGTAATTTGTACATTTCATTAGAGTATTCTCTGTCAAAAACATACTTTGACATGACGCCTGAAAGCCGGAATAGAGAAGTCAGAAGAGAAGTTCGTTACTAGGCAATTGCGCTGCAATCATACCTACGCAATAATAGAGGGGCTGTAATTTCTGCATGGTCCGTGCAAAATAGTTATAAAGAAGAGTTCAGTTGAGGAGAGATAGTAGCAGTAGCTATTCCTGCGAGTTGTAGGAGGCGATGAAAATGGAAGTCTCAA
Organism: Cryptotermes secundus; assembly: GCF_002891405.2. Taxonomy (NCBI): domain Eukaryota; kingdom Metazoa; phylum Arthropoda; class Insecta; order Blattodea; family Kalotermitidae; genus Cryptotermes; species Cryptotermes secundus. The sequence continues at coordinate 1,236,772 of NW_019729900.1, read as the reverse complement.
ATCTGAGACAGTAAAATATTGTTGCGAGTTCCAAGGGATTTATCCCCGAGAAAGACTGCGCTGACAAGGACCAGCACAAACCCGGAACCTCTGACCCGTCCTCTCGTCAGAGAGGGCGCCTCACAGTAAACAAGACCGTAACTGTCAAACAGCAATAAACATCTGGTCATTAGGCCCAGATGGTGCTCGACACAACTAACTGACTGACTGACTGACTGACTGACTGACTGACTGTCTGTCAGTCGCAATGTGACTTTGACTTTGACTTTGAAGAGTTAGTCGAGTTTCGAGACGCCAGCCTGCCAGGATATGAACTTTGGAGCAGAGGAATTGAATTTAGTTAGCAGTTGCAGAATAATGCAAGAAAGGAAACAAGCGGAGCAAAAAGACTTCAAGTGTGATTTGAAATTACAGCGAGACTGCTATAAGTCCGTTGCCAGAATACGACTAGTGAAGAGTGAGAATTCTAGTGCATGTGTAACGGTGAACTGTGAAGTGTGTAGATCAGCGATAGCGCTGTATTGCTTGTAGTCCCAGATTCAGTGTCAATAGAACCAATCATCCAGTCCAAACCCCGTCTATAAGTCAAGCGCAAAACCCTACACGTGACAATACTTTTAGAGTAAGGCATATATTGAGCAGGCAACCTTACGGAAAAAAAAAACTCTTCTGTGTTCACCGAGATCTCCAGTGTGGTGATTTTGGTTCCTGTCGTGTAACTTCAATACGGAATTTAGCTATATTATAGCAATATTTTAATTATCTATAATCTAACGTGGTTGACCAGAGCGTTTCTAGGCAACGACGTGTAAACAACCTTCAGTTGGGTGCATTACAACAATAAGATAACCTGAACCTTGTTTACATACAATTTTCCGTCAATAATGCAACTATTTATTGCGTCATTCACATTTGCTTTCGCTGTTAACACGACATGTTTCGGCCCCAAACGGCCATCCTCAGGTGTCCCATTATGCCAAACCTGCTTCACCGCACTGAGTATTGCCCATTCTACACACTCGTAACTGAATATTTCCTAATTAAAATTTTAAGATTGCACTCAACTGTTGTGCCTTAAATCTTGCATGTTCTAGTTCACGCCATTAAACATCAACTAAAAATCTTTAAAATTTTTAATTATATAAAACTCCTAATTCCACCTCATAAGGTCTGGAGATTATAGAATACCTATACAGGTCTGGAGATTATAGAATACCTATAGAGGTCTGGAGATTATAGAATTATAGAATACCTATACAGGTCTGGAGATTATAAAATACCTCTACAGGTCTGGAGATTATAGAATACCTATACAGGTCTGGAGATTATAAAATACCTCTACAGGTCTGGAGATTATAGAATACCTATAGAGGTCTGGAGATTATAGAATACCTATACAGGTCTGGAGATTATAGAATACCTATAGAGGTCTGGAGATTATAGAATACCTATACAGGTCTGGAGATTATAGAATACCTATAGAGGTCTGGAGATTATAGAATGCCTATACAGGTCTTGGGATTATAGAATACCCACACAGGTCTGGGGATTATAGAATACCTATAGAGGTCTGGAGATTATAGAATACTATACAGGTCTGGAGATTATAGAATACAGATACACGTTAGGAGATTTTATAATATTCATACGGGTTTGGAAATTATAGAATGTCTATATGTGATTAAGATTATGTAATATCTATACAGGTTTAGAGACTACGGAATGCATGTTCTGGGGTCGCAAAGTCGCCCATGAAACAAGGAACATCTTGTAATATTAATTAAGGAAGAGTTGTACCAAATTTGGGAGAAAGGCTCACCCAGCTGGATCCGAGTCGTGTAGTTAAGGATGACAACGACAGTTATATATATATACGTATATTTAAATAATGAAAAATTCTAGACACACTAAAATATTATATATATGTAAGAAACAAAAGTGACAGGATTTCAGTTTTCAAACCTGCGGCACTTAGTACAAGCTATAAAAGCCCAATTCGTTGACCTGTGGATAGGTATTAAAAATCTTCTCATAAGTGAATAATATTACTAAACTGAACAGACTATTTTAAACTGTATAATTATTAGCGAAATCTTCTCAAATTTAATGTAAAATTGCTTGCAGAATTAACCCGTATCTCTTACTTAGAGATTTCTCTTAAAAGGAACTGTTAAGTATAAGTTAAATGTGTGACAAAATTTTGTTAGAGAGACCGCTCTAGGACACTCGATGTATTTACCAGACGCTAATATCAAAGTGACTTGGCAACAGTGCAATCGATCTGTGTCCCTGACCATCGTTAATAAACCTTGTTCCGACTAATCTCATTCAATCTTCTCCTCACGAACCAAGGTTCCTTCTTTGTCACGCAAATTTGGAGGTTACAATTTGCGTTCGTGTAAGATAAGAGTTCATCACCACAGACGGTAAATGCTTAACCCTTTCAAGGCATGGGTACTTCAGGGCTTTGCACTATATGGAGTTCAGTTTTTTCCCGGCAGTGGCGCTAGTTGTATTGCCTTGCCAAACGATCGATGTGCATCCAGGATGGTTGGGGGAGAGGATGGACGGACATCCGGACAGACGGGCGGACGCCTAGCCCCTCCCAATTCAAATGAAATGCCGGAATAAATTGGAGCTCTTCCCCCGAGTTGGGGAGGAACCATTCTAAATTTCCGCGGAAGTCGATTGCTATTGGCTGCGGCATTCCGCCTGCATGGAGACAACAGGAAGTCGAGGGGACACGAAGTAGAAAAAAAGATAATAAAAATGGAAAAGCCCATGAAGGGGACGGTAAAACTGAAAGGAAAGGGAGGGAGGTGACAGCAATTTTAGTTTACTGAAAATATTCCACTCTCAGACTTGTATTTTTTTTTTCCAGGGATAAGAAAAGATGAGCTGCCCATCCGAAGATGCAAGGGAAGTGACACGAAGGGGAACGCCGTGACACAAGATGAGGTCCTCATTTCTGCTACCGGGTCACCTTAAATTGAGTTACACGTATGTTCCTAATGTATTCTATGCGACCTTACACAGCCTATACCACAAGCCTCCATGTTTATTCTTGGCCGATATAAATATTACAGCCGGACATGTTAACCCTTTAAACCCCACTGGTTTCTATATGTACCACCCACTTTAAAATACCATAAATCTGCATTTTGCCCACAGAGTGTATTTGTATGTTCTGTATGGTTCTCACAATAAACAGCGACTGTTTCCCTAAACAGCATTTACACTTTAAAGCACAGTGGTTACTATACGCACCACCAACTTTAACATACGAAAACCCTACATTCTGCCCACAGAGTGTATTTGTATGTTCCGTATGGTTCTCACAATAAACAGCGACTCTTTCCTTAAACAACATTAAGAGATTGGGCTTGTAACGGTGACGTAATGTATTTCCTGTGAGGTACGGACTGAATCCTTATATATTATTTAAAAGAAATTCAGACTTCAAAGAGTCAAACGTATAATTACAATTTCCAGTGAAATGTAAGCATCTGTTTCAAATACACTGAATTATTTGTTTACCTGTTTATTGGTTCGCCCTACTTTGTATGCGCAGGACGAAGTAATAAGCAGATAGGGGGAAGTCAGGTTCTCGGGGTGGTCACTATGAAGCGAACCAGGATTTAAGATGTGAAATCATGTAGTCCGGTTGTGGTGTACGGAAGATTCAGATTTACTTAGTGTCTCCTTGTTCAGGATCGGGGCCACCAAGGGTATACATCTTCAGGATATAGCGGAATAGGGCATGGCTAACACCGGGAGTGGGAAAGTGGACAGTTCTTTCTTTATTTCGACCCTGAAGATAATGGCAGTAGATTCTTAAGGAACGTCGATAAACTTCTATCAGACTAAATAGCGTCGCATCCCAGAAGATTGTATTCTTCATAATATAAGCCGTTAAAACCTCAAATCTCAAAACCAAAATTAAATTTTACCGACAATTTCAATGGCAGAACATAAGGGCCACATTTCACCAAACCCTTTCCGGTAGAGAAGGAGTTAAAATATATGGACGGACACACAACATGCAGATTGCACTAGCAGTACATGGAGTTGCAATACACACTCTGGTCCTTATTCCCAACAAAACATACGTAGGTTGTATACAGTACAGTTATATATGTTCGTTCCAAACTGTACGAACCATTACAGGGATCATTTTAAGCAAAAAAATCCAAATTGCAGTTTTATTAGCGTTCAACTGAAGTGAAGAATAAATTATTAAGTGAAAATATTGTTACAATATTCCTGAAAAAACCCATCTAGCAGTAGAACGATTTAAATTTGGAACTGAAATAAGGAGACTCGTTGCAACTAATACATACAAAAGGTAAAAAGTATGCTGTATAATGTAGTACACAAAGTTACGAAAGGAGTCCTTTGGCCTTTAAGAAGCCTTTGTAAGAGACAGGATAATGAAATAAAAATTTGCGAAAGTCTCCCATACTGAATTTCAGCAGTAACTGTGCAAAGAGTTTGCGTGGGTAAGACTCCGTGAAGACTAGGCTTTGCTGTGGTTCAACACGGCCGAATTCGGAACAACCCGACAACTTTCAGAGACTTGAAATCTAATAAAATCAGAATAATCCTTCACGGGAAGCACGGGAGAGCGTGCATGAAGTAGGCTTTATTAAGGGTCAAAATCGCTTGAAGCAGGAATTTCCCAAACAAATTCTTGTGACAGTCTCCCAAAGAGAATTTGAAGAAAACCTCTTCAACGGTTTAAGCTCTGATACTGAGCCACAAATAGACGGAAAGACAATATTGTCACGTGTAGGGGTTTGGATTGGATGATTGGATTTATTAACACCTTATTCAAACAACAATTTGTAGCTATAGTGGCTAAGGCAATACATGCAGACGAAATTACTGGGGGTCACCAGTGGGGATGTCCACGTGACAGATCAACTACTGATCAGACCTTTTGCATCCATCAGATATTGGAGAAGAAAACTGGAGTACAATGAGACAGTACATCAGTTTTAGGTAGACTTCAAGAAAGCCTATGATTCAGTTAGAAGGGAAGTATTGTACAATATTCTGATAGAGTCTGGGGCACACATGTAAGCAGTTAGGCCGAATAAAATATATATTTAAACGAAACGTATAGTAAAGTCCGTATAGGAAAACACTTGTCTGATAATTTCCCTATCCAGAATGATCTAAAACAAGGAGATGCTTTATCGTTACTGCTTTTAAACTTTGCTTTAGAATATGCCATTAGGGAAAGTGTGGTAATAAATATCTACCAAGCTGCATACTGCCATGTCCTACTGGAACATGTCCTCAATATTTCTGCGTTACTTCGAGTTCAAATGTTTTATTTTTTAGGCCTACATTTAAGAACATATTTAGCTGTTATTTAAAATTGTCTTTAATTTTATGATACACTTTCCAATATGAAGAAAGCAGTCTTCTGGGATTTGGCACCGTGTATATGTGGTGTTAACCGACGTTTCGAAGGAACATATCGCCTGCAGACTGCTTTTACCGGTCTCACGGTCTCTTCGCTTGCGGATTTCTTATATATTTTTTCCTTTTACCCTGAAGATGGAGGCGATATGTTCTTCCGAAACGTCGGTTAACACCACATATACACGGTGCCAAATCCTAGAAGACTGCATTCTTCATAATCACCGCCGTGAAAGCCTCAACTCTGACACTTTCCAATGTGTTTAGACGTAGGTTTCCTTAAGAACCGAAATTCTAACCGCTGTAATCAGCGTTAAGTTTTATTGATGTGGTCATGCGCTTCAGCCATCATGAAGATAAGAACTGTGTTTCCACAATAGCATAGTTCTTCTAGTAAACAATTAAGATATTCCTGGCAGCTATTCTAGAAATTCATGAAGTGAAGTGAAGACTTCTTCGAAGTAATGGATATTTAATGTAAAAGTCGAAGGAAATTCTTCTGGTCTCCATTCTACGCGTAGCGAGCAAAACATGCAAACAAATCTCTCGGAACTGTGATTGAAAAATGATGATTTTTGACAGATTTTGTATAAACCACGGAAAGGCAATTGCTAATGAGAGGCCAAAGCTGTCCATTCTGCGTTGTAATATTCAGTTACCAACCACAACACTCGGGTTTTGAAAAATACACGTAGTGACAATAAAACATTCAGCAACATTTCTGGGAGGCAATATTCACAGTATCCACTTCGATACAAACATTAAGTAACAGGCTACAAATTTAAATTATACATACGAACTTTCAGCCTATCACAGCGACCGCGTGGTCTAAGATATGAACTGTCTTCGCGCCCTCAGACACTGGGATCATTGATTCGAATCCCACTCGAGGCATGGATATCTGCATGCGTTTCTTCTATGTGTAGGTAGCGGCCCTTGCGACTGGCTGATCCCCGTCCAAGGAGACCTACCGACTTGGTATAAGTTTACGAAACCGAAAAAGCGGCCAGGGTACAACAAAAGGCTGTAGAGCTATGCTTTCAAGTACGATCATCTTTGAACTATATTCATAACACATATTCAATTAGTTACAAAGGTGCCAAGAGTCGACAATTTCGACGTTTACAGAAACTAATATATCTGAAAGCATGCGACAACTGTTGACATTTTGTCTGAATTACACACTGAAGCAATATGTGGTTGAAATGTTCCTCTGCCTTCGTACATTTCTGGGGAATGATACAAGGTAACACTTAACAACGGAAAGTAAGAGATCTGATGAACTAGTATCCTAACAGCGACACTGCCGGAATTAGAGTTGGCAATACCAGGGTTAGGAATCCTTGCAGACAACAAATAACAATGCATGAATTGCTATTGGATAACTCAATTAATCTTGACGCATTCTTTACATGTGTACAGTAAGGAATATCTTCATTTGTTGCACCCTGTTATGTGTTCCAGATATATATATATGGAAATTATGTTAAACGTCAACACAACAAATATATTCAGTTTTAATGTTTTATAATTCGATCTTAAAAATTAGAATATATAACACTATAATTTTGCCTGTGGTTCTGTATGGGTGCGAAACTTGGTCTCTGACATTAAGGGAGGAACACAGACTGAGGGTGTTTGAGAACAGGGTGTTGAGGAGAATATTTGGACCAAAGAGATGAAGTGACAGGAGGTTGGAGAAAACTGCATAATGAGGAGCTACATAACTTGTACTCTTCTCCAAGTATAATTAGAATGATCAAGTCAAGGAGGATGAGGTGGGCAGGACATGTAGCACGAATGGGGGAGACTAGGAATGCGTATAGGATATTGGTGGGAAAGCCAGAAGGAAAGAGACCACAGGGAAGACCAAGGCGTAGGTGGGTGGACAATATTAGAATGGATCTTAGAGAGATAGGATGGGATGGTATGGACTGGATAGATCTGGCTCAGGATAGGGACCAGTGGAGGGCTCTTGTGAACACGGTGATGAACCTTCGGGTTCCATAAAATGCTGGGAAATTCTTGAGTNGTGTCGTATTGTGTACTGACATAAACCTTTTGCCTCAAGTTGGTGTTACAATTAAAGTAGAAGATACAAAATAAAATAAAAGATAAAATATAAAAATATATACCATATATCAAGATTTATAAAGTGTTGAATATATTATGAAAATATTTTTAAAACATTTAAAAAAATAAAAAGGTTTAAAACATATTTAAACTATTTAGTATGGTAGGTTAAGACATGTGTATGCCAACTTAACACTAAGGTTCCAGTGTTACAGTCTACATCGAACCGGCGCACAGTGTAGAACACACCGAAGATACAGCTATGCTCAGACCAAACGCATACGCCGTAATTTATGAGCATACAGCGTTATGTATCGTGAAATATGCACACCTAATATGACACACACTAACAACCTGTACATCATTTGGGCTCCATAACCGGGCTTACTACGTAGAAATCTTCTACACCAAAGACCTACAAACGACATACATACCCAATATCTACACTGCTCCACTGTGTCTCACGGGTATATATACGTACATATCAGTAAGAAATAACAAGATGTATTGCAAAAGGTTGACAAAACCCGTCGCTTCTGTGCATTTTTACACTGTTCATATAATTTTTATGATTTCAAACAAAATAATTACTTTTGAGTAAGTATATACTTCATCCCTGTAGATACTTGAAGCGGTTTCCGAGGTCTCCGTGTAATTTCATATTCTGCCGTGTAAGCTTATCGGTTCAGAAGTTCAGGCGCCAAACTCGGACATTTCGCAGTGCGATATCAGACGGACATATCGAACACGTACCTACGTTTCTGAGAGATCTATTACCTCAATGAGACAGAATGTTTCTTCGAAACATCTGTAATTAACCACAACCGGAAGACTACAATATGAAGCCTCAGATCTCGCACTAGACAGATGCGTTTTTGCGTGCGGCAGTTCAGAGGCTTAACAAATTCTGACCAAGAAACACTGAACCCTTCGGCACAGCAGACATCTTGCTGAAGCCACTGTCCTCTTGTGGGAGCCGTGTCTCCCTCACCTGCCTTCCACTTCTGCTTTTCATCCGCCCCTTTCACTCTATTCTTCGCTGTTTTTGCATATTTCTTTTTTTTTATTCTTCGTTTTCTTTTAGGACATACTTCCTCCTGCTCCCGTGACCTTATTTGCATACGGAGTTCCTCTAGCAGGGCCCTTCGGCATCAGAAGGTACACACAGGATGTATCAAATTGCATTGCTTTCGTTAGGCAGAATGTCAAACAACGAGAATAAAAACCGTTGAAACTTCAACCGCTACTGATAAAAACAAATGATGACAGAAATAACAGAACTTAATAACGTGAAATATTTGGAAATACATCCCCATTCATGTTAAGAGTAAGAATATATATAATAATATATATAACATAAACATTCATTACGCAACAATAGAAGAATTGCCGAATGCGTTCGTGTCGTATGAAAAGGAAAGCAGGCGATCAGTTGTTTTGGAACGGCTACAACAGATCGAAACCTGATTCAGGATGAAATTAAGAGGAGACTGAACTCGGGCAATGCTTGCTACCGTTCAGTCCAGAACCTTTTGTCTTCTCCTCTGCTGTCCCAAAACATAACAATTAGAATATATAAAACTATACTATTGCCTGTGGATCTGTGTGGGTGTGAAACTTGGTCTCTGACATTAAGGGAGGAACATAGACTGAGGGTGTTGAGGAGAATATTTGGACGAAGAGAGATGAAGTGACGTGAGGTTGGAGAAAACTGCATAATGAGGAGCTTCACAACTTGTACTCTTCTCCAAGTATAATTAGAAGATCAAGTCAAGGAGGATGTGGTGGGCGGACAATATTAAAATGCCTCTTAGAGATATAGGATGGAGTGGTGTGGCCTGGATTGATCTGGCTCAGGTTAGGGACCAAAGGAGGGCTCTTGTGAACACGGCAATGAACCGTCTGGTTCCATAAAATGCTAGGAAATTCTTGAGTAACTGCACAATTGGCGGCTTCTCAAGAAGGGCTCAGCTCCATGAGTGAGTGAGTGAGTGAGTGAGTGAGGGAGGTGATTAGTTGTTCCTAGATCTTCTTGTTCTTGCGAAGGAAATAAAGAGAAAAGTGCTGAACTAAAGCCGATGCTCATAGCAGCAAAATCGAAAACTTTCTGCGACGCTCCCATCTGGAGGAAACATGGAGGGGCAAAACATTCAGAATATGTGAAATATACAAATATGTAAGGCGGTTACATATGTAACTTACTGTAATGTGAAACTGAATGTCAGGGCTGAGACCTAAAACGTTTTATTCGCTTAAATCACAAAATGTTGAATTCTCTTGACCTCAAATTCGGGTTTGGGGGGGGGGGCGAACATTGTCGGTTATTTTTTGCGTAAACAAAATGCCGGCGGGGAGTGGTACCGCCATTGGCCCCACCCCCATAAAATTCTGATATGGTTATTGAAAGTGTTCAAATTAACTGTAATTTGGAATAATAATTCTGTACAGAAGGTTGAACTAGGCGCACTGGTATAATAATATTAAAAAGCAACATGATTTATAATAACACATGGTTGTAAGAGTACATAATGCACATTTAGTAAAAGTTTTCTCTCGAAGGTATTGTAAATTAGAGAATCAGATTGCGTTGAATTGACACGTAACTGTTAACTGTTGAGGGACGATACCTGAATCTGCGATAAATTAAGAGAAAACAATCCATATTCTGGATCCATGATTCGATGTTGTTAATCATCATCATCGTTGGCAAGGCAGCGCTTCTTAAGCCATGATCTTCCTTAAACATTCTGCATGTTTGCATCCGGGGTTCACTTGTTTTAAATTCGTGACAATTTTTTAACACAGCGATATCATCAGCCTTGGGTGCAACCCCCCCTCCTGAAGGACCAGGTCCCCGTATTTACGTGCCCCAGTGACAGGAGGGCCCAATTACAGTTCCAGGCACGGGGTTCCCTTTATTAAACTAAAATTCAATATAAATAAATTGTTTAATATATGTTCCAAAATCGTATTGTAATAGAGCACTGCATTAAGAGAATAAAAAAGCAATTTGATTTTAAAGCCGTCTAACCCTCCAACATAGAGGTCCATATTATTTTTGTTTGCCGGCCATTTTGTACTGAACGTTGTGATTGAGTTCTGTATACGAAAGTTTTAACGTGCACACAGAATATCACTTTTCTATAATTATCTCGAAAACAGTAATTTCAACGGAGACAAAATGTGTTTATTTTCCCAGACCACAAAATAGGGTCAAGAATTTTCACTTCTCCACGTCATCCAGACCGGCTCCGGGGCCCACAGAGCCTCCTATCCAATGGGTACCGGGGGCTATTTCCCCGGGAGGTAAAGCGGCCGGGACGTGAAGGTGACCAATCATCTCCAACTAGTGCCGAGGTAAAAAAATGTAGATCTGTACATCCACTCCCCCATACGCCTTCATGGCTTAGTGCTTAATTTGTTAAACACAGGGAAACTTTTCACCTTTTTATGTTACTAAAAATTTTGTTTGGAAATATTTTTCTCTGCGATGAATATTTCACAAGATTCCTTCCTTCAGTCCCCTCGGCCCTGCAGCTCAGGGTGGGTTTTGGCCTCCTGAACAATCTGCTCCATTCTTCTCTGTTCTTCATCCCTCCTCCCCACCCTTTCACTTTCGTTTTACAGAGATCATCATGTACATCCTCCAACCATCTCAGCCCCTTCGCTGATGTCGATTTCATTTCAATACATCCAACCGAGGCTGATTATCTGGTTCCTGAACAATTTACGGTGTGAGGTTGTTAGCCTCACGCCCACCCTCCAACACGACCAGGCTGTCCCTCTTCGTCTGGTTCCTACCCGTTGACCTGTCCAGCTTGGGTGAGCCTACCAGTAGCTACACTACCGCCAGCATAGCTCTCAAGGTCTCAGGAGCACACAAACCCCACTACCACAACAAGGTGGAGACACCATCGGTGGGGATTTCACAAGATACAGCAGAAATAAAAGTCGATCTTGATGTGAAGTCGTCGTTAAACAAGTCCCATATAAATTAAAGTTTAAATATCTCGATAATTTTCCATAAAAGTTCTCTAATAATAAATTTCACGAGAATGCGTCCAGAGTCTCTTTGTGTTCTGCTCCTACGGATTAACTTCCGTAGGCACTTCTCAGGTCTGGAAAGCGAGTGTTAAGAGCGGATAACGCGACGTCAGAACCTAACATTTTATCCTAGAAGGAAAGAGGATATTTAATATCTTAAACGAGACTCTTAGGCCTATTTACTACTTCATGCAACTTACTGACAAACGAAGAAGTGTAAACATTCAGGTAAAGACGCCTGTACTCTTTCAACAATTCAGATCGGCCAGTCTCAGGGAACAGTAAGAACATTAACATGTAGCAGAACACAAATGGGACACGATACACCAAGCCCCTTGGGTATAGACTATATCGCAAGCAGACTATGAGAATATCAAATTATGGACTAATTTATATACATTTATCAACAATAATTATTGTTGATAAATGTATATAAATTAGTCCATAATTTGATATTCTTTTTACAACATTTTTCTTTACATTACTTCTAAAAAATAAACGTAGGCTTGTGCTATGTCCATCGTGCCCGTATGTCTGTGTATCCCACCGATATTTACTTCTGAATGACTGAACCAATCTTTACGAAACTCGGCGTGTGTCTCATGGCACCCGAGCCCATCTCAACGGCCTACTTCATAAATCCCGCCCATCAGTCCGTGTGTTTATCCTTCCTATTGTTGCTAGGAAATGATATCTCATAAGTCGACTTACTAATACCATCCGACACATTTATATATTTTAAACTATTTAATAAAATATGTACTTTTCCTTTTTAATTTCGAGTGAATTCTACCATCTTCAGAAATATTTAATTAAATATTAAAGATACTAACATTTCATACTGTATAATTATGATATATTGAAATACAATATATTTAGTGCTTTTTGATATATTATAATATATCAAAAAGCATATTCCGTTGCATTTATTTTAGTCAAATTGGGCATGACTGCAAAGGGCTACCCTGCGCAGGTTTCATGCACATGAAAACAGCGATACGAGTAAAAGGGCCTCAAACATGAAATGTCAATTTTCTCGAACACGACTACACAGACCAGACGGATTTCACCGTTGTTTTCGATTCAGTAGCCATCAATGTTATACAACTGTTGACGTTTCGGACATTATCAAGCGTCCTGATTTTAGTGAAAACAACAAAACTTCAAGACCGGGCTCTGGCTGACGCCTTCTGAGACCAAATCGATAGAGCCAGTTCCCATCTCCGGACACCAGACCCAACACAACAAGAACAGTCCGCGGGAGCTAGAACACGTTAGCACGCAGCACATATATGAAACACTGTTCTAAATAAAAACAAAATAACGGATTATGTGCAAATATTCAACAATTGCATTAATATAACATAGTCACGAACTTTTAGATCCCATCAACAATGGCCTCAGGAGCAACAATCGACTTCGTTTCCATGGTAACCTAGTTATTGTACTGGGCCGCGTCATACCGCAAGCGGTTAGTCGCTGGCTTCTCACCGCGGCGGCCCGGGTTCGATCCCGGGTCTGGTCAAGTGGGATTTGTGGTGGACAAAGTGGCGCTGGGGCAGGTTTTCTCCGAGTACTTCGGATTCCCCTGCAAATCTTCATTCCACCAATTGCTCCACAATCACCCTCACCTATCATCTGGGGCTGGTACAGTAGGCCAGAAGTGGTCGCAGTACAAGGGACTTAGTCCCACCCCACTAGCAATAAAAAAAAATAATAGTTCTTGTACTAAATTATAAGAAACGTCTATTTACAATCCCAAAATCTTTAAAAATTTGAGTACAGAGTCAAAAGTAATTCAAAAGCATTTTAGTCGCCCCAGGATCTTAAGCTTTCTTATGTCCTGAAGTGAAGTCGGTTATGTAACTGCCTTGCTTTATATTGTGTTGTTTCGCTCTTCCTGCTCGTGCTCATTCCAAATGACCTCTGGACTGTTAAGTTTGTGTGTAAATAAATGAGATTAAAGCCATTAGGCCTTATTCGCTTCATAACTTTCACACTTTCTTCCCAGGATTGTCTATATGTGCTATACTTTAGGTCAGTCAGGTCAAAGTCGGAATATGACTAGGAAATTTGGAATTCTATCACGTTCACGATGCCAATAAGCTTGAGCGCATCCAGCAGAAGTTTGCGTCTGTCTGTTTCTGCCGTTTTTCCCCCGTCATGTTCCTCATTTCTATAATTTTGCCTTAGAGAAATTAATAATATTATACTTGAGCATCCTGTTGCATTGGGGCACCATTTTATTGCATAGAATCCCGTCTGCAATGCAACAAAGTCGATCCTTTCTTAAAAGACACTAAAATATATTTAATTCACTAAAAACTGTTTGTTAAATATTTTAAATGTCATGAACTATATACATTTGATGTCATTACTACATGTTTCGGCCACACATGGGCCATCATCAGGCAACACTTATTATTTTGGGAGACCACTGCATTTATGGGCTAACAATAACGCATTAGCAAGCAAATTGGTGTAGAGGCAACGCATTGTACGAGAAAATGTCTCGCTTGTCTGAGGTTTCTGTGATTTTCCATGACACCTCATTCAGTTTCTTCTTTTACATAACCACAAATTAGAACACATCCCAACTCTTTACCCCTTGCCTTTCCAAGGTTTTGCATTCACCCTAAGGACGAATGGGAACTGCCTGGAATTCTTGAGCGCCGAAAATATTCCCCCCCCCCCCGCCCCGAAGGGCCATAAAATATTTAGTGTTCTTTGCTATCACCGTGACTTTCTCTCCTCTCTTCGTGAATCATGGGACTACAACAAGAAACAGCAAAGCCTGTGCTTCACTGGCTCATGGTTCCAAATAAGGGCGGAGCACAAATACAAAAGCACAACAAATTGTTCCTAAAAAACATGCAATAAAATCAAACTGAGAAGTTGCAAATGTCAACGTTTATTTCCTCGCCTCTTCTAAAGGCGCGTCTACATTACTCGTGCTCGTGCTAGTGTGACTCGCTATGCTCGCGAGTAATGTGGACGATATGACAAGTCACGAGACAAGCAAATTTTTAATTTTTAATTTAAAAACTATAGCCAATAAATTAAAATACGACTACAGCCTATACACACTACGAGTAAATATACGGATCCTCACGCGCCGAAGCCTGGCGAGCAACTGAAGTAGTGTGGACGTAGATTTACGAGCACAAGTAAAAGCCAGACGAGTCTCCTGTCGAGCACAAGCCTGGCGAGCACGAGTAACGTGGACGCGCCTTAAGACTCCTCAAATTTCCGTATTACCGAGAGGTTTGATAACCCAAGAGCTCATACGAAAATTTAACCTCCGGAAACGTGGGATTGAGTTTCACCGTTGGAATTGTGTTCAGTTTTGTCTTGTAGTATTATGAGACTCATTTCCTTCTGTGTGTGTAAAATTTTGCCCATTAAAATTTGCAGTGGCCTTGCTCGGTTTTCCTATGTTTGTAGTCCTCCAGTAGTGGGCTGTTGTGAACACAGCTTCATGTGCCGTAAACAGCAGTAAATTTAAGTATCTGAGCAGCTATCAGCTTCGGAAGACAGATCCTGTTTCATAAAATCGGTTAATGTGTTTGGCGTATCCCGGTTTCCATGATTACGGCTAAAATTATTATTATTTTTAAGTAGTTGCACGATTTAGGGATGAGTGTGACTATAGACGGGGTTTGCATTAGTGAATTGGATTTATTGATCATTTGTACACACCACTCGGGACTACAAGTATTTGCAGCGCCATCGCTGATTTCCACACTTTACAAATCGCTATATTTTAAGCCTCTTCCCAGTCTGTTGTGTCTTCTACAGCCGCTCCCTACCAACGGCTTCTAATAGTGGAGATTCTTTAGCTTCTCCCTGTCACATCGTTACTGATCGTCGAATATCCTGCAACTGACTTCTTGTCAACCTTCAACTCAATTATAGCGCCATCTCTTCTCAGCCTCCCTTAGAGAGCTCAACTGAACTGACAAATGACAATTCTCAAGTGAACTGACAAATGACAATTCTCAACTGCACTGGTTTGCCCCAGTTCTCTTCTCTTTGACTCCTCGGTACGGACCACATAGAAAACACCCCGATTCCATTGTAATTACATTGTTGCGTGCATGTTCGTTTCTGTTGGAACGTGCTTACCGAGCCGTTTCTCAGATACGGCCGTTTGTCTATTCGCCTATTGCATAGCAACCGCTGTACTCGTTGTCGGTTTCGAGGTCTTTGCCCAGCAATAGGTCCATACGCTACGATAGTCTTCTAGCATAGATAATTTGGGATTTCTCCCTTTTAAAAAACTGTGTACCCCCCATTTTACATTTGTGGCCCCCATTTTGGAAAATTTCCCGACGTTTATGTGACGGTAATAAGATAAGCGGAAGAATGTATAGAGAGATATACAAAGTTGAGTCGCTCACTTTATCGACAGAACACGCAACAGAGAAAACAGCTGCAAACAGACAGGATATACCCTCTGAATACAGCTAAAGACTTGGGCCTGTCGGCACGGTGTCACTGCCCGCCGGCTAGGCGAGGGGCCTCCAGGCCAATGCGTTATCACTGTACCTACACGCACACCTATTGTCATTTTGAGAATCTGATTCCTGTTACAGTTTTTATGAAAATTAAGTTGTTTGGCTTGTACTGAATATGTCGCCATGTTGTAATTTGTTAACATCTGTCACAGATGTGACGATACGATTACAGGTGCGGTTGTCCTAAATGACAGAAATTATTTATATGCTAATGCAACAAACTGAGAGCTCTCATGTGGACTAGGCCCGGGCATCACTGAACTAAGTAGGAGCTGAGGTTCTGACACCGGTGGTTATGGAGTGCTCTATCATACTGGATATAGCGCCATACAGTAAAGTAGCGTGAAAAGTAAGCAAAGCTATCCCTGTAACAGACCGTGGAGCACCATAGGTTTGTGAGATGCTGAGGTTCCCACATTTTCTAGACAATCGGCTCAAAGATGGCAGCAAGGTTGTTAGCCCTACGCGCCGGCCGCCCTTTAGCCCCAAGAATATTCCAAGAAGATTCCTGGTACTCATTTATGTTAGAGGCTGAGTTGACCCCAGGGCCATAGTGCGGTTGGAAGGGCTAGGTCAATTGAAAATATCCAATGACCTCATCGGGACTTGAACCCGCAACCTTCCGGCTTGTAGCATTGTGCCTCAACCAACTACGCTACGGCGTGCCCCGTATGCATTCCTCCTCTCCCCATTCGTGTTATATTCCCTGCCCACCTCATCCTCCTTGACTTGATCATTCTAATTACACTTGGAGAAGAGTACAAGTTATGAAGCTCCTCATTATGCAGTTTTCTCCAACTTCCTGTCACTTCATCTCTCTTTGGTCCAAATATTCTCCTCAACACCCTGTTCTCAAAAACCCTCAGTTTATGTTCCTCCCTTAATGTCAGAGACAAAGTTTCACTACCATACAGAACCACAGGCAAAAATATAGTTTTGTATATTCTACATTTTATGTTTTTAGACAGTAGACGAGAAGACAAAAAGTTCTGGACTGAATGGTAGCAAGCATTAACCTTTACATAACCTGTAAATAAATACTGAGCTGTTGCCTATTACATGCCATATATAATTTTTGTGAAAGAGTTTTATAACTTCTGAGATATGTTGCCGTACAGTATGTTGAAAGTCGATTTAACGTTTCCGAAGAACATGTTTCGCTTCCTGCTTCACGCTGGTTCCTTGCTTCACTTAGTCTCCTAAATCCCACGTGTTTCATATTTCGATCCGGATTAGCGAGGGCTCACTGTAGTCTGTTCCTTGTGAAGAAGAAACTGAAACANTTCAACCCTGAAGATGGGGGCGATACGTTCCTCCGAAACGTCGGTTAACACCACATATACACGGTGCCAAATCCCAGAAGACTGCTTTCTTCATTTACATTCTGTTTACACGAATTTCATGCTCCAAACGGGTACAGGAGCTCCAAGTTCCTGTACCACTTATGCACTGACGTCATGACTCTAAACTGTGAGACCCGGTGACAAGGGTGGCCACGTGAAAGAATCCTATTGAGTTCATACGCGAAAAAAAAATTCACTCTTTAATAGGGCTAGAGAGAAAGAAATTGTGAACAGAGAGACCCTAAAAATACTTAAGTAGGACTGGCTGAGGCACTATGCTAGCTGTAAGGTCGCGGGTTCGTTTCCCGATGAGGCCATTGGATTTTTCAATTGACAGGTGCACTATGACCCTGGGCTCGACTTAGCCTCTAACAGAAATGAGCATCAGGTTTCTTCCTGGAGAGCAAAAGGGCGGGCGGCTGGTGCGTAAGGCTGACAACTTTACCGCCATCTATGAGCCAATTGTCCAGAAGATGTGGGAGCCTCGACGTCTCACAACACTATGGGCATCCATGGCCTGTTCTAGGGATAGCTTTACTAGCAATTAGAAATTCTCATAACCATTATTTTCCTGTTTATTCTCAAAGGCGCGAAAATAAGGCGACTCCTTCTTTTATAAGCAGTAGTACCTGAAGAATACTCGCCTTATATTCGAGATGGTAAGGTAATTTCCTAGCCGGTCAGGGTAGCCGAGCGGTCTAAGGCATGCACTGCCTTCGCTCGCTCGGAAGCCGAGATCGTGGTTTCGAATCCCACTCAGGGCATGGATGTTTGTGTGCGTTTTTCTGTGTTTGTCTACAGGTAGAGGCCTTGCGACAAGCTGATCACACGCGCAAGGAGTACTACCGTATGTGTAAGATCTAGTAAACCGAAGTGAAACGGAGAGTTTCATGGAGGTAGGCCTAGGCCCAAATGAGGGCTGTAGCGCCAAGGGGAAAAAAAAGAGGTAATTTCCTACGGACCTTATACTTACTCTGAATATGTACTTTCCAAAAGTGGACTTGTGAACTGATGAAACGCTGCAGGGTATCGCATAGGAATATTAACTTCACTTCTTCTTTGTTAAATTCGATAGATATCAGCAGCTCACATAGCGTCGCGAACTTTTAGCAAGATCCACTTTGCTTCACTTGAATGAAGTGTCTTACAATTTGGGGGGTAAACTGAGGTGTTTACAAAGAAAGAAAAATATTGAGCTCCGCATGTGAAAGGAATACGAAACAGAATTAAATTAGCTCGACAGTGTGTGCTTAAACACGCCAACACTAAATTTAATATAAATCCGTCCAACAGTTTTAAAAATAATATGTGAATATATGGACAGGATCTAGCCCCCTTGCACTAGGAAAATTAGTATGTGACGAAATTTTAGGAAGGGTCCCCAGACTTAAAGGTTTTTTATTGGGGGGGGGGGAGTTTCATCTTTTTATCCCACTCAAAAAGGAAAAATTCATGAACTGAGTCACCGTTGCTTCCTGAAGAAGGAGGCCTACCAACTATTCCAGACCTAGTCACTGGAGAGTTCCACTGAGATTTACTTTACGACAGACGAGTGAGTGCCGGGTGGTATAATCGCCGATAAATTGGAAACAACTTGGTTGGAAGAAGTTGCGACCTAACCGAGGTACTACCCCAGAACTTGCCTGAAGGGACTGATAAAATATCACACAATCTCAAGTTAAAATAGTCTTTGGTGTTCCTGTCGAGATTCGAACCGAATATCTCCCCAAAACAAGCCAGAATCATTACCGCTTGGGCCAACTTTCTCAGCCTACTATCAAACTAACTCTGATATCCCAACATTTCTTCAAAGACACCCTTGATTTATAGTTATACCTACGTTTCGTACAGAGAGTCGCTAAGTATGGCTTCCAGTATGTATCAAGTATCAGATTTTTAGTAGATCGGCCGACGCTACATAGTCTGGACTACTGAAATCGTCGTTAAAGTAAAAAATGTTCTGGACAGTTCGCCTGCAATGTCAGCGACTCGTTACGGGTAGCCGTATGAAACGAGCTGTTAGTTCGTTCCTTCCACCAAGAGATGGCAGCGGATGTGACTTCGGGAGGAAGCTCCTCTACATATCGATCACCCGTGTGCAAATTGCAGCCGTTAAAATAGTATAGACAATGGATTCTACATTAACTCTATAGCGACAGTGTGTACTAAATGAAAACAGGGGGAAGAAGCAAATATGGCGGGTAAGTATAATTTGAAATTATGAATGATATAACAAATGAACAATCGAAGTGAATGTAAAGTTACGTACAAACTTAAGTAGTGAGTTACTTGTTCGAAGCTCGAATATGTATACATTATATTAGAAACTGTGTTGGGCTTAACAACAGCGCTCTGAACATGTTTTGTTTGTAAGCTGAACTTGGTACGCACTTAAGCAAAAAGTATAGTCATTTCATATGTACAAAACTTGGACACGAGAAATATTTTCAAAGCAATAGTGCTGCAATTATAGAGAGAGGATGGGGTGGTATGGACTGGATTGATCTGGCTCAGAACAGAGACCAATGGAGGGCTATTTTGAGTACGGTAATGAACCTTCTGATTACATAAAATGGTGGGAAATTCTTGAGTAGCTGCACAACTGGCAGCTTGTCAAGAAGGATTTAGCTCCATGGAGTTAGTTAAAGTAGTTTAATACTACTGAAACGTGTAAATTAGGAAAAAGTTAAATTACCCCTGTGCCAAGGCACGACGCCTAGAAGACGAAGAGTAGACATGGCGGAAACTCCATATATTCTATGTAAGATTTGAGTTTTTTCACTGTAGTGATTATAAAGAATGCCGACTTCTGGGATGTAGCGACGTGTAGATCTAGTATAAACAGACGTTTCGGAGGAACATATCGCCTCCATTTTCAGAGTAGATGAATCTCCGAGCGAGGAACCAGCGTTTGCAGGTGGTTGCAGACTGAGTCATCAGTCGAAACACCCAGTTGGGCGTACATAAAATACACATAACATGTATTGTTCTTAGAAAATACATGTCCCGGGTAATATAGAATAGGAGCCGGGATAGCTCAGTCTGTATAGCGACTGACTAAGGGCTGGAAGACTGAAGGATCGGAGTTCGAGTCACCGTAGGGTCAAGAATTTTTTCTTTTCCATGTTGTCCAGACCAGTTCTGGGGTTCACCCAGCCTCCTATCAAATGGGTACCGGGGGCTCGTTCCCCAGGGGTGTGAAGCTGACCACTCACCTCCAGCTATAGCCAAGGTCAAGAAAATGTGAATCTATACATCCTCTCCCCCACACACCTTCATAGCGTAGTGCCTAATTAGTTAAGCACGGGTATAACTTTGCCTTTACTACTGAATAAACTGTCAATGAAAGCGGCCTCCGTAGTCTAGAGGTAACGTTCCCACCTCATGACTCGTAGTACGCGGGTTCAAATACCCGGCGGAGGTCGTCGAATGTTTAAGGGCGGAGAAAGTCAGGGAACAAGTCCTCCGGGAGGGACTTTAAGCCGTGGGTCCCGTGTCGTAGCTTTACGGCACGTAAAAGAACCTCATATCTCCAAAGGAGGTCACTGAGCTAAATTAACGGACGTTTCCCGCCCAGCAGCAGTCTCTAATACCTCTGGTAGATGGGGGAAGCATTATAGATACCTCTCAGCTAGTAGAGCCGGTCTCGCTGGCTGGGCGGGACTGATGATAAGCAGCAGTACCGGTAGGATATAGAGACTGGTAGAATATCATAGAGGGAAGCACAGTGGACCAATACAGGTCTAAGTGCATGAGGAAACCCACCCTCTCCAATAACTAACTAACTAACTAACTACTAACTAACTGTCAATGAAACTGTAAAAATGCGAAGTTCAATAACATTTAAAAAGACCAGAAACAAACGCGAGGAAATTATTCCGCACGAACATCTCACCTGGAAATCTGGGTAGCTCAGTCGCCACAGTGGCTGTTTAAACTTTAGACCATTCAGGATCACGATTCGATTCCCAGTATGGGGCATATTAATTTCATATTATCTATACCGTCCGTACAGTGAGTGAATAAAGTCATAAAAGTCTCTAAGAATTGGATCAGGAACTCCCAGTCATCAGGTATTTTCACCTTTTATCTTGGCTAATGACATTAATGTCCTTAAGGCCAACGTTTCTGCATGAATTTGTGCTATACCGTGACTTAACCTGCTGGGTGTATGTCATTTCCATGAATTAAATAATTTTAATTTGTAGTATTGACGAAACCACACGGTACACAAATATAATAACCTGCTGCATAACAACTGTTTTAAGGGGAACGGAAGAACAAATGTTCCTGCCATTAACTTCCAAGTCGATGAACTTTGTAGATCACCTGCGTTAAATGAGAGAGCTGTATTACGGTGTTAATTATTATGATGAGTGAGACAGGAGAGGGGGAAACTACATGGACTCCAATCAGACAGGGTTTAGCTCGGCATACAGCGTGCAGAACACACAGCGATGACTTACGTACACCGCGGCTTCACCACAACCTTGCAGCTCAATCACCGCCTTCTGAAGACTGACAGGACTAATTTCACTGTCAGCGCGCAAGCGCACGCGGTCTCGAATAGGCTTTGGAAGTCAAGTTTTCATTTTTTTTTAAGAACTGAACTTCGCTACCTTCACTGTTGCTGGAAGGGTAGAAAGAAAAATGGAGAAAAACCAAGTGAGAGAAGATAGTAAATAAAATGATAGAAATGAGGGATACACGAAATAAAGACAATGGTAGATCAGGAATAGATGAAAGGAAAAGAGAATGAACTGCATAAAGAAGAGAAGAACGAGAAAACATAGGAAATGTAAAATTATAAACGAGAAAGCAGAGACAAGTTAATCTCTCGTGTTGTTTTCTCCATGTGGCCTGCCTTCAATATTGCTGGAAAGCAGAACGGAAGATTAAAATAATCCACGGAGGAAACAGGGACAAAGGGAGAAATAGGGCAGAAAATAAAGGTTGAAAGGAGAATGGAGGTAGAAACAGACAAAGAAGACATGGAAGGGAAAGTAGGTGGTGAGATAGTGAGAAACATTTGATTGNGGGGGGGGGGGAGGAATTATATCTCCGGTTTTGAAGGCTCTGATCTATGCAGTATTTGAAAATTCCGCATGTACGTCAAAGAGAACAGAGTGACAAACCTATTAATGTTGTTCAGGAAAGTAACCACAATCATACGAAAACCCTTAAGCATACCTTGTGGCCAAAATGTAATATTTTAATGTTGAAATCAGTGGTACATATATTTACACCCTTTTTAAGATTTTAAATATATTCCGGGTCGCTACAGTAAACTCGGATCCAATTGGTGCAGTGTACAAGGCTCAAGAAGCTGCAATGTTGACTTGGGACAGCGTATAAGATCTCTAGTACCCCCCTCTACCACTCTCCCGGAGTCTCCACCCACTCTCACAGACCAAGTCATTAGCTTCGTGTCTCGAGTGGTCATCTGCAATATGGGAGCCCCTCTCCAGAGGCTGACCTCTGACGATCCTTCGTGGCCAACTGTTCTCCCCTGGAAGCGAGGCAAAACAAGGCAAGACCTCCTGAAACGTCCATCTGAGAAGTACGTGGCTCCAGTCCCACCGAGTCGATGTAAGTTGCGGTTTTCATTAGCGTGCAGCTGTTCGTGTCATGACAGTGAGAGAGAAGACGGCAGGAGGTTAAGGATAATAAGATGAACGGAGAAGCAGCGAAGGGATAAAGAGATAACAAGGAGAACAGGAGATAACTGTAGTAACAGAAGACAAAGCTCTATGGAAAAACATGGCACATACTGCCTCCATATACATGTCATACCGTTATTTTTCTCAAGATGAATGAATGCACGTATGTCTGTATGAGGGGTAGGCCTTCTCGGCCCTTGCACCGCGACCTACAGTGGTCTGTTGTGCATTCTTTTCCTCACGATACTCCCTATTCCTATTTACTTGGGAAGATAGTGTGCATTAATTAGTAAAATTTCATCCAAATCGTTTGAGACGTTTTGAAATAGTCACAATTTTGCGTGTGGGTGAGGCACAGTGAGGAGCGCCTCTTTTGGGGGGGGGGCTAAAATATTCATATTCACCGGACACAGAGCTATGCTGGATAAACTTTTAGATATCGAAACAAAACAAACTCCGTGGGCTGTAGTCCGCAAGCGAGCTATACCGACCGAGCGACCGCCACTTATCGGCGAAGTTAGTCCCAAATTTTGCAGATAGAGAGTGTTGCGTGGTCAGCCCAACGCATCCCAACGGTCGTTGATCTCGGTTTTCTAGACCGGAGCCGCTATTTCCTTGAAATAGCTCCTCAGTTATCCTCACGAGGCTGAGTGGAACCCGTTCTAGACCCACTACTTCTCAGAAAATCTGGTAGCGCCGGGAATCGAACCCTGGACATCTGGATGTGTAGATCGTAACCCTGACCTCTAGACTACAGAGGCGGTCGAATAGGAACAAAATCTTCATATTACTTCAGGCGCTACTAAGACGCAACTCCATGTGTACATACTCGTATACAGAGACAGAAGGCTTACCACAGGCCAATTTTTCGAAAACGAAGCGTCGAACACGTGTTATTCCATCAAAATGAATATTTTTTCCACAGTCACAGTACATTACGTGTACGAGAAAATAAAAATATATGTTTCCAAATATTTTAGGAGATTTCTAAACTGCTTTAGCGACAGAACCATATCCTGCTGCAGTGAAGGGCACTGGCTCGAGGAGGAAATGAACATAAAAATGAAAATAATAATTCCATTAAGTTCCTTTGTTCAAGTGCTTGGCAACAGCGAGTGGCCTAAAGCAGGCGAGCACTGAAAGTGCACATAACAAAAGCTAGACTAAGGCTAGACTAAGGCTAGAACTGGACAAACATTTGGTCCTAGGCAATAAAGCAACGCGACAATGGCGTAACTCAGTAGATTAAGCAAAGGAAAATGTATCCTCAAGGGGGATGTTATGTTTATTGAAAACGTCCAGAGATCTGCAGCTGTTGTTTTCAGCCGGAACGCACCTTGTTGAAGGGCTCAGTCTTTGAGACATTACTGACTTCCAAAGTGGAGAAGTCCCTAATTTGCTTAGTGGGCACACGGAGACCAAGAGTATCCATAAGATAACAGCAGCAAATTCTGTCTTGAAATCGTTAACATGAAATAAAGCGTCAAGATTTTGTCACTTACAATGAGGCTTCTTGAAACGTAAATAACTCAGCTTCGAATCATAATTACAGGAGCAGTTGGGCTGAATAATAATATGTTGGCGGTACCGTCAACATACTGTCTGTCTGTCTGTCTCAGGCTCCAAGATCGAAGCGAGTAAGGGGGTTGGAATAAGAGGGTGGGTTAGTGTCCTCTATATATTCGGCGCTAGCTCTCGTCATACCTTGCGTGGGTCTCCAGGTTCGATACCCTATACACACCCGAAATCTCACTTCGATCTTGCAGATGGAGGCAGCATGTACCTTCTAAACGTCGTCAACACTGCCCACATCCACACGATGCAAAGATCAGAATTGACATCAACAATGAATCAACTTGGCAGTCTAAATGATAACGAAGTCAAGGCCGGTTTCAATTTTCTAGTGGTAACGCACAATGAAGACACGTTAGTTAACCCTTTAGAGCTGAGTGGTTACTATATTTACCACCTACTTTAGCATTCGAAAACTCTGCACTCTGCCCACAGAGTGTATCTGTGTGTTTCGTATAGGTCTCACAATAAACAGCGACTGTTTCCCTAAACAGGATTAACCGGTTGGGCTCTGTAGCGGTGACGTAATGTGTTTCCTGTGAGGTACGAACTGAGTCCTCATATATTAGTTACAAGGAATTCAGTCTTTGAAAGGTTATACACGACTGTTTCATGTTTTTACAAATTATGTACATGAAAAGAGATATCTGTAAAAATAAATACGTATTTTTTCAATAAAGCAGCAGCTAGATCTGGACTGACGTTAGGTTTCGCGCATTTAATGCCGGACTGCTGTGTAGAAGCCAGTTTGCATCCGGAAGGTCCTGGCACCTCCCAATTCGATCAGTTTTTCCCGTGGACTTTCTCAGTCCTAGAGCAAATTCTGGGTTTATATCTAAATTCTCACGTTGCATTGCTTGCTTCACATGCAGCGCTCCCAATGTGAGACCAAAATTTTACTATAGTGCAACTCTTCCTACATCATATAATATTAAGTCAGATCATATGTATCACCTCTACAAGAAGGACAAGCCGTTACTGCCTGGGAACCTTCAAAACCGGAAATATAGTTTCTTCCCATCCCCCAATCTAGTCTCTCTACCACGAAAATTTATTCTCTCTTCTCTTTCTCAATCTTTAAAGGGTTAAAGCGCACGAACCGCTTATTTTGACTGAACACAGGACGACGACAAAGGACACTATGACTGGAGTCAAGAGTCCTGTAACCTACCATAACAAGCACTGTGCTTGGGCGGGAATTTCTTGAAATATTCTGTCAGAAACCCTGCCCGTACACTGGCGCCATCTGGTGACGAAGTGCTGCATCATTAGCAACACAGCGAGAAAGCTGCCCTTCACATGCAACCATTCCAAGGCACAGTGACGTCAACCACTGCTCAGTTCCGTCAGAATTACATTGACACCAGGGCTCAGTAAACAATTTGAGCTGCTAGAAAAGACTGGCCTTTGCTCCAATGCAGTGCCATGCAAACCATAAAATTAATATGGTAAGATCTGACGTCTTCATAGCGCTGACTAGGAAGAATGCCGTCTTCTGGGATTTGGCGCAGTGTAGATCTTGTGTGAACCGACGTTTCGGAGGGACGTAACGCATCAATCTTCAGGGTAGAAAATCAGCAAAGCAGGAACCAGCGTGAGCAGGTGGCTGCAGACTGAGTCACCGTGGTGACTACCCTACACTGAAGATGGAGGCGATACGCTCCTCCGAAACACCTATTCACACAAGATCTACAAGGCGTCACATCCAAGAAGACGTCATTCTTCATAAAAGAAATCTTGTCGTCAGCTTCAATATATTCAGTTCGGCAAATACTATTAGGGTGATGATAGCACGCGTCGAGATGTGAAATGCATATAATATTTTGGTATGAAGGCCTAAAAGAAAGAAAGGCAGGGATAATATTAAACTGGATCTTATTTCCTGTTGCATTATTTATTCCATAGGCTGCACAGCGCGGAATGTTAAGGTGATCAGTGAACAACTGACTGGAAAGAATTTCAAAATAAGTGGTCGTGGCTTAACTTCAGGTGCTATCGTTGAAACTGTGAGAAGATTTTCAGCAAGGGTAGCCATTGTTCGGGCAGTGCTTTAAAGCGGGTAATTCCCGAATATGGATCGGAAGACTCAGCTAACTTGCTCGGTAATGAGAGGTACATCTCAAAGAAACACTGGGCGAGTTTCAACTTGGATTTATCTGCCACATGACAGGGTATGCCGTCGGGATTTTGTAGGCAAGGAAACGAACCTTCGGATATCACACTTCAGATGCTGAAAGAAATCCCATTGGGCGCGAAATTGAGTAGAGGGGGTAATGTTAAAAAAAACTAAGACATCAGCTTAATTATTACAATATATAACAGACAAGAAGCCGGGATAGCTCAGTCGGTATAGCGGCGGGCTACGGGCTAGGTGGCCGGGGTTCGAATTTCGAAGGGGTTCTAATCTCAACAGCGATCAAACCAATTCTGGAGCCCATACAGGTCCTTGCTAAAGGGTACCAGGGGGACTTTCCTTTGTGGTAAAGCGACCTGAACGTGAAGCTGACCACTCACCTGCAAATAGTTCCGAGGTCGAGAAAATGTGAATCTATACATCCACTCCCCCATACGCCTTCATGGCGTAGTGCTTAATTAGTTAAGCACAGAGGCAACTTTACGTTTTTACATTAGACAAGCTGATCTAGGCGACTGGCCCGAGAGCAATGGACGCGCATATGTGGCAATGCAATAACATGCTCTGCTACTGTTCTGAACCAATTATAATGCAAATTCTCGACTACTGTGAATTTTTAAAAATTTGCAACTTTTATTTTTTTTTTGAGGGGGGGGATTAAAAATTAAATATTAGAGAATCTACAAGAGATATACGTGTTGCCTGATCCTCTAAGCTCTATCAAAGAATCAGAAAACAAACTCCGTGGTCTGTAGGCCTCAAGCGAACTATACCGACAGAGCGACCGCCGCTTGTCGGCGAAATTAGTGTCAAGTTTAACGGATAGAGGGTGTCGCGTGGTCAACAAAACGAATCCCCACGGCCGTTAATCTAGGCTTTCTAGTTTAACCGCTCACTTCCTTGGGCCCTTTTCGTTGGTCGCCACTCTCTCACCGCTCACTTCTTTGGGTTCTGTGTTTACGTTGTGCGCCACGCTGTTGCCGTCCTCCTTGATCCTACGTTGTGCTCCACTTATCAGCGTCCTCCCTCTTCTCGTAGATGTCGAGAATTTAGATGGAAAGGGAGAATTGTGTTTGCTGGAGCTGTTACGCGAGAGCAGGTAAAGACGGGAGCAACTGGGTTCTGTTCAGTAATCAGTAGAGCTGAGTTCCTATCCCGGGTCTTACAAGGGTCTGGCTCGGGCAGGGTAGGAAGAACCTTTCTGCTTCAATCACACACACACACTTTAGACCGTTGCACTTAATGGTCATTTAATCCCTTCCAGCTTTCTGAATACACTGAATTTATTAATATACTTAATTTGGACTTTACTTATACTACTTTACGGAAGGGCCGTAGTTGTACAAATTTTGTGTCCGACTTTGCCGAAAGTTGTGTCAAGACTCCTCGAGGTGGAATGCCCTCTCTCTGAATCCTGAGGTCCACGAACCCCAGACTCCAAGAGAAATCCACTCCTCCACTTCTGCCATTGGTTAAGTTTTCAAACTAGGAGGTTCCCTAAATTTTGAATTCCCAATCATGTTGCTCTGCTATGTGATTCTGGCAGATGCTGACCTGACGCTACGGTCGACAGCCCCTTGATGCATTACGGTCAGGGTGTGAGGCTCCGGCCGTCCCACTTCTAAGTTATCGCTGTCCCAAGCTGTCAGCTCTCATTTTCTCAAAGCCTTTCCGCCTTTGCTGAAACTGCCAGAATTCTAGGAAATTACCAGATGTTCCTTCCTGTCCACATAGCAAAACTTGAACTATGTCCCTTCCGCGTGTAAGAGCTGGTTATCTGCCGGATCGCTTTGTTTGTAACCTTGTAATCTTAACCTAATACATATTTAATTAATGCACAACAGTCCTCCAATCAAAATGAACGGTTACACTAGACCGGAGCCGCTATTTCCTTGAAATAGCTCCTAAATTATACTTACGAGCGGGCCCCGTTCCTGACCCACTATTTCTCAGAAAATATGGTAGCGCCGGGAATCGAACCCGGGACCTCTAGATCTGTAGGCAGGCTCTCTGAACACTAGTCCACAGAGGCGGTCTCTCGAGCAATAATGGAAGATGAATTATCTGTTTTCGGGGTTTCCACAAAAATTTAGGGAGTTTCAGGAGTCCATCCCACAGGAAAGCCATCTAACATCGTCCCAAATGTTGTCAAAATAAGTGACATGACGTGGAAAAGTAATTGGCACGAAATAAAATGACACACAGTCTTCTGACCATTATTTTTAACGTACACATGTTTTCAGTTTCTAACACACGTTAAGAAACTGGTTTCTGCTTCAGTCATCACGTGTAAGGGAGTGACAGAGGCCAGCTGCTGTCAATGGGCCCAACCGAGTTGCGACTTTTCTTCCATTACCGTGACTGCGGAAACGGAGCCAGATTCTCAGAAGTCACTACCAAAATAAATATGATGTTTACTCTTAAATATCAACATCAGAAACATTCAGAATCAGTTTAACCCTTTAAAGCCCACTGGTTCCTATATTGTGGCATATAGACCCATTGCTAGGCAACGACTGCGAAATAAGCAAATACAACGGCCGTTACTAGGCAGCGGATGTAAACAGCAACAGAGGAAAGGTGTTTCCTGTGCGATCTGTGCCGACATGTTATAACCAGGGTCAGTTGTGCTGCTGCAGTCGGTTTGTGAGTGAGTTAGAGAACTACTGAGGTTCAGTCGTTGTGGGCTGTTGCTGTTAGAAGTTGGTAGCCGAAGTCGGTGAATGTTCGGGAACCCAGAGTAAGGGGAAGGTCCGTCACTGAGAGCCGCTACCGAGCAACGGCTAATGATGGCGTGACTCTGAACACTAGTATGTATGTAATAGCGAACTCCAAAGTGTAGCCACGCGCTGTATCAAAGTGTCCAATAAAACTGATCATCAATCCAAGACCCGTTTATAGTTACTATAGCACGTGGCAATATGTACCACCTGCTTTAACATACCAAAACTCTGTAATCTGCCCACAGAGTGTATCTGTGTGTCTCGTATGGTTCTCACAATAAACAGCGACTGTTTCCCTAAACAGCATTAACCGGTCGGGCTCTGTAGTGGTGACATAATTTGTTTCCTGTGAGGTACGGAATTAATTTTTATATATTATGTAAATAAATTCGCCCGCCCTATTCCTGGGGGATATAAACACGGGGACCTGGCCCTCAAAGTTGGGGGAATCTCGAATCTGAGACAATAAAATAAGGTTATGAGTCTCGTGGGACTCTAACTTGAGAATGACTGTGCTGGCGAGGACCAGCTGTAATTGTAAAAAATAGGCATTTTCTTTCGTCATAGAGGGCACTCAACATCAACAAACCCGAAACTGACAGGGGCCCCAGGTGGGTGCTTGACACCAAGATAGACTGGCCGACTGACCGTTGGTGGCAACATAACTTTGACGTACTTCAGATTTTAGGTAATTTACAGAGGAATTAACTCACGAAGAGGTATGATCCCGAATATACTGATGATACTGTCCTCGGGAACGCAGCAAGAAATAGTTCAGTAAATGGGGTTGGGGTACCCACATATTATTGTCGTGACCAAGGCAACGAAACAGCAGACGGTGGAATCGCGTGAGAATCAGAGTGCAGAATTGTTATTAGTGTCCTCTTTCTTTGACTGTTCCGGTGAGGAAGGCAAAGGTTACTACAATCGAAACTAGACAATGTCATAACATAAGGGAGGCATACAGACCATTCACACATTAGTCTAGGGTGCATATCTTTTTTTACGAGGTGCAAGCGGTAGCGTAGTTGGCTGAGGCACTATGCTACAAGCCGGAAGGTGGCGGTTTCGAGTCCCGATGAGGTCACTGGATTTCTCAATTTACCTAATCCTCCCAGCCGCACTGTGGCCCTGGGCTTGTCTCAGCCTCTAACAGAAATGAGTACCAGGAATCTTCCTGGTGGGTAAAGGGCGACCGGCGCGTAAGGACGACAACCTTACCGCCATCTGTGAGTCGACTCTCCACAGAAAATATTGTGGCCTCGACGTCTCACAATCCCATAGGCCTTCATAGCCTGTTAAAGGGATTGCTTTACCTTATATACTCGTAAGTAGTACTGTGATTGTGAAAATATTCTAACTCGAAACTTGAACAGATTTACACGATTGAGCACGCCCCCCCTCCTCCTCGCTAAAAACTTACCTTTCCAATTCTGTCTCTCTGTCTGTATGTCACCTAAATGATGGAATGGATTTTATACATTTTCGGTATTTAAGAGTTAATCCACCACATCCACGTGTTCGTTGAATGTGAACATTCCAGTTTTAAAAATAAGGCCCCTTCACGTGAGTGTCCCAAAACAAAATGATTCTCTGGAAAAGTAATCTAACGAATTTTATTAAATTTCATTTATAGATACCATCTCCGTAAATGAAACTGCATAACATAACATAACGTTACGCCCACTGGCAAACCCAAATTCGAAATGCTGATATTGCCGAATATTGCTTTACGATTTGGACGAATGCGTTGATATTGTCGAATATTAATTTAATATTTGGAGGAACTTGCTGATATTGTTGAATATGGCTTTACTATTTCGAGGAATTTGCTGATATCATCGAATGTTGCTTTACACTTTATATATTACTACTAAGTATTACCATATATATATTTGGTGCATAACATGGAAAGGGTCAAAAAACACGTTCATGACAGGATGCACCAAAATGTTGTGAACATACAGTGTGATTAGTAAAACGTGTATCAGTAATATCGTGGCCAACATCTGCACGAACTCTCCACTCATTCAGATACCACCAGCGCCACACTGCGACTGTTGCCTCAATTAGAGCCAGATGATGACACAGTCTAAATACGTTAGTAATTACGGGGACGTCAAATTATCGAAATTGCAGCAATTTGTAAAGTTTCGAACAGTGATCTCAGTGTGCGGTTGGCATGAGCTCCTCGCTTTAAACCCGAAATACGGTATATCTAGAACCAAAACGTCGGGCACGCCGTAATCATGGAAAGGGCATTGTAATTTGTAATTACTGAACAAAGCTGGAAGCGCATATTGATTCAGCAAGCACAGAAATGCAGTACCGGACATAAAGAAAACACTTCCACACGCTTCCACCAAAACTGTCGGGAAGTAGAAATGGGCGGGGAATAAAGTGAAACAAAAGAGGAATACTCTTTTCTAGGATGTGATGCCGTGTAGTCTCGTAGAAGTTCATCAAAGTTTCAGAGGAACTTATTGCTTCCATCTTCACAGTCCTGTTTCTTCATCATATGTTCACTCAGTATCTGACCCTGAATATGAAGGCAGTATTACACCTGAAATGTCAGTGGATTTCTAATTGACTGTACGGGGTCCTATTCCAGGGGATGGTACTTCATAGCCACTGCTGTAAGTTCTGTAATCCAATGACACAATAGAATTTGGCGGGAAGACGGTCAAATCTATTTTCTATGTGGGCTATGAGTATAAACCTGGGAATGTAGCTTATATTCTTCGCCTTTAATTGTTAGAACGATGAAGCGAGACGGGCGAGTTGAATTAGGCATACAGAAGGAATGAATGGAATTAAATAAATATGCTAGTGTATATATATATATATAGAGAGAGAGAGAGAGAGACAAAAAGTGCGAGAGAAATTCGAAGAATTGTAGGTAAAGTTATCCCTGTGCTTAAGTAATAAACCACTATGCAATGAGAACATATGGGGGAGTGGAGGTACAGCTCTACTATTCTTGATTTTGGCAGCAGATAGCGGTGAGTGGCCAGCTTCGCGTCCTGGCTGATTTATCCCCTGGGAAATCGCCCTCGGTACCAAATGGATAGGAGGCTGGGTGGTTTCAGAGCCGGTCTCGAGGCGAAAAATCTTGCCCCTCTCGGGAATCGAACACAGGCTCGTCGTTATATGAACTGAGCTATCCCAGTTTTTTTTTTTTTTAAGATTTATATCTTCTGGAAAATGACGTTGTGTAGCTCGTGAAAGTCATTCGGAGGAACATATAAGTTTTCTGTGAATATTGGCAATAATTGTATTTTAACGTGAATAGATTATACTATATAATAGAGACTGTTTATGGTTGAATATTTGTGCGTGTTATTCGTGGGAGAAGACAAACATCGGCCTCGACGTATCATTCGATAATACGTAGGCCTGATAAAGAATATGGGTGAAAGCAGGGGAAGTTAACAATATGAAAGCCTATAAGATAATTGATAAAACGTTATTTTGAATTCCCAACGGGCGTTACAATAGCAGATAATAGCAGATAATAGATATATGGAGACTCGAGTGAATAAGTTGATCAGCGCTGTAGGAAATACAGTGCACGTTCCTTTGAAATTTCATGAAAATCACAGAACCAGAGTTTCATGAGAATGTCACCTTCACATGACATTGACATGACATGTCGAGTGCAAGACAGGCTTCAGTACGATTAGCACCACAAACAACCACCAACCTAGTAATATAGTTAGCTGAATGGCCCATTCAGGGCAAGATTTTTAGAGATATCATGGAAGGCACGCGAAGTGTTCGTGGGTTGCGTGTAACAGCGTTAAAAATCAGAACCAGTTTGTTTCATCGTCTCTGAACTTACATGTCAAGGATTATTACAGGTTATATACAATGAAGCAGGCACAATTTACACATGATCTCTGTAAACTGGTCTAAAGTTTCTCTGAAGTAACGCCGTTAGTAGTCAGTAACGCAGGTCGTTATTTCATTAAAATTGTATTTGTAAGATTTGAGGTTTCCACGGCGGTGACTATGAAGAATGCCGTCCAGGGATGTGGCGCCGTGTAGACTTTGTGAGAACCGACGTTTCGGGGAACGCATCGCCTCCATCTTCAGGGTATAAAATCATCGAGCGAGGAACCAGCGTGAGCAGGTGGCCACAGTCTGATTAGTCTGCTGGTTCCTCGCTCGCTGATTTCAAGGAAAAACGTGAAGAAAATGTGAGTACCTCAATTTACAGCCGCTCACTGAGCGGGAATGGGCTCACTGAACGTTCTTCCATAGAAAAGAGAAACCCATCTTGGCCTATCGATTTATTACAGAAAATTTTGCTCAAGAAACGGAAGAAAAGTGTGAAATCCGCGTAGTACAGAGCCACAACACCGCGTGATAAGAGTCAGTTGATTTACTGAAAGTTAAAAGAAAATTCATCTCAGTAGTGGGACAAGGACGAGCACAGCTGCTAGCTGCATCATCATCATCAGTAATCTGTCAAGACGACAGGTCCACAGTCTCTTCCAAAACAATTCCTCCACTTAATGCGATCTAGAGCTTTCTTCTTCAAATGACAATATCCTCTTCTGTCCCCAAGGTCATCCAGCATCTTCTTACGACTTCTTCCTCCTCTTCTTGTCACTTCTATCCGCCCCTCTATCTTTCCTTCAATAACTTCTTTAAGAAGGCAGTTACTGCGTAAGATATGGCCAATCCAATTAGCCCCGTTTTCTTATTTCGTGTAGGATATTCCTCTGCTCACTGACTCTAAATAACACTTCTTCATTTCTCACATAATCGGTCCAACTGATCTTCTCCATCCTTCTCCAACACCACCTTTCGAAGCTTTCCAGGTGTTTCTGATCTACTGCCCTAAGTGTCCATGTTTCAGCCCCATACAGAGCTATGCTCCAAATGTAGCATTTCACTAGTTTCTTCCTCAAATTTAAGTCCAATTTGCTGGTAAAAAGATTCTTCTTCTTGCTAAATGCAGCTTTTGCCATGGCAATCCTGGATTTAATTTCACTAGTACACCTTCCATCAT